>NW_027062695.1:902672-1007672 GCF_032884065.1 Artemia franciscana
TACTTGTGTCCTGGTCGTCATTTATACTCCCTGTGTCCCGGTGCTTTGTTGATTGCTAATCGAACATTCCTTTTGTCCTGGTCGCTTTCTCTTTGAGTGTCGTCATTTATTTTTTTTCTTTTTTAGTTCTTTTAGTTTTTACCTTTTTTAGTTTTTTTTAGTTTTTAGTTTTTTTAGTTTTTTACCTTTTTTTAGTTTTTTTAGTTTTTTTAGTTTTTTAGCTTTTTTATTTTTTTTATTAGTTTTTAGTTTTTTTGTAGTTTTTGCCTTTTTTTTAGTTTTTTTAGTTTTTTAGCTTTTTTATTAGTTTTTAGTTTTTTTTGTAGTTTTTGCCTTTTTTTAGTTTTTTTAGTTTTTTAGCTTTTTTATTTTTTTTATTAGTTTTTAGTTTTTTTTGTAGTTTTTGCCTTTTTTTAGTTTTTTCAGTTTTGACGTCACCTGATCCAGTTTTTTCAGGTGACGTCACCTGATCCACGATCCACAGATCCACAGACAACTTAATTTTATATATATAGATAGTTTTTTTTTTTTTTACTTATGTCCTGGTCGTCATTTATACTCCCTGTGTCCCGGTGCTTTGTTGATTGCTAATCGAACATTCCTTTTGTCCTGGTCGCTTTCTCTTTGAGTGTCGTCATTTATTAGTTTTTTTCCTTTTTTTTTTTTAGTTTTTTATTGGTTTTTACCTTTATTTTAGCTTATTTTTCAGTTTTTTCCTTTTTTTTTAGTTTTTTTTTATTTTTTATTTTTTTTTAGTTTTTTACCTTTTTTTAGTTTTTTTTAGTTTTTTTAGTTTTTTAGCTTTTTTACTTTTTTTATTAGTTTTTAGTTTTTTTTTGTAGTTTTTGCCTTTTTTTTAGTTTTTTCAGTTTTTTTTTTAGTTTTTTTATTGGTTTTTACCTTTATAGTTTTTTTAGTTTTTTAGCTTTTTTATTTTTTTTATTAGTTTTTAGTTTTTTTTGTAGTTTTTGCCTTTTTTTAGTTTTTTCAGTTTTGACGTCACCTGATCCAGTTTTTTCAGGTGACGTCACCTGATCCATCCATCCATCCACAGACAGACAACTTATTTTTATATATATATAGATATATATATATATACTAGCTGTTGGGGTGGCGCTTCGCGCCACCCCAACACCTAGTTGGTGGGGGCGCTTCGCGCCCCCCCCCAAGCCCCCCCGCGCGCGTAAGTCGTTACGCGCCATAATAGTTACGCGCCATTGTAGTTGTGTCCCTATGTCCCACCTGTGAATATAGATAGATATATATATCTATATATATAAAAATAAGTTGTCTGTGGATGGATGGATGGATGGATGTGTGGATGGATGTGTCAGGTGACGTCACCTGAAAAAACTGGATTAGGTGACGTCAAAACTGAAAAAACTAAAAAAAGGCAAAAAACTACAAAAAAAAACTAAAAACTAATAAAAAAAATAAAAAAGCTAAAAAACTAAAAAAACTATAAAGGTAAAAACCAATAAAAAACTAAAAAAAAACTGAAAAAACTAAAAAAAGGCAAAAAACTACAAAAAAAAACTAAAAACTAATAAAAAAAGTAAAAAAGCTAAAAAACTAAAAAAACTAAAAAAACTAAAAAAAGGTAAAAAACTAAAAAAAATAAAAAATAAAAAAAAACTAAAAAAAAGGAAAAAACTGAAAAATAAGCTAAAATAAAGGTAAAAACCAATAAAAAACTAAAAAAAAAAAGGAAAAAACTAATAAATGACGACACTCAAAGAGAAAGCGACCAGGACAAAAAACTAAAAAAAAGGCAAAAACTACAAAAAAACTAAAAACTAATAAAAAAAATAAAAAAGCTAAAAAACTAAAAAAACTAAAAAAAGGTAAAAAACTAAAAAAACTAAAAACTAAAAAAAAACTAAAAAAGGTAAAAACTAAAAGAACTAAAAAAGAAAAAAATAAATGACGACACTCAAAGAGAAAGCGACCAGGACAAAAGGAATGTTCGATTAGCAATCAACAAAGCACCGGGACACAGGGAGTATAAATGACGACCAGGACACAAGTAAAAAAAAAAATTAACAAAGCTAAAAAGAAGGTAAAAACTACAAAAAAACTAAAAAGAAAAAAAAAACTAAAAACTAATAAAAAAAACTAAAAAATCTAAAAATCTAAATAAACTAAAAAAGAAAAAAAAAGGAAAAAAATAAAGGAGAAAAACAAAACTAAAAAACGAATGTATATACAGACCGGTACACCGGGATACAAATGACGACCGGGACACAGGGAATATAAATAACGACCGGGACACAGGGACACAACTACAACGGGGACACCGGGGGAAACAGGGGGATATAAATGACGACCGGGACAAAAAAACTAAAAAGAAATAAAAACTAAAAACTAATAAAAAAAACTAAAAAATCTAAAAATCTAAATAAGCTAAAAAAGAAAAAAAAAGGAAAAAAATAAAGGAGAAAAACAAAACTAAAAAACGAATGTATATACAGACCGGGACACCGGGATACAAATGATGACCGGGACCCGGGACACAGGGAATAAAAAACTAAAAAAAAAGGAAAAAACTAATAAATGACGACACTCAAAGAGAAAGCGACCAGGACAAAAAACTAAAAAAAAAGGCAAAAACTACAAAAAAACTAAAAACTAATAAAAAAAATAAAAAAGCTAAAAAACTAAAAAAACTAAAAAAAGGTAAAAAACTAAAAAAACTAAAAACTAAAAAAAAAACTAAAAAAGGTAAAAACTAAAAGAACTAAAAAAGAAAAAAATAAATGACGACACTCAAAGAGAAAGCGACCAGGACAAAAGGAATGTTCGATTAGCAATCAACAAAGCACCGGGACACAGGGAGTATAAATGACGACCAGGACATAAGTAAAAAAAAAAAATTAACAAAACTAAAAAGAAGTTAAAAACTACAAAAAAACTAAAAAGAAAAAAAAACTAAAAACTAAAAAAAAAACTAAAAAATCTAAAAATCTAAATAAACTAAAAAAGAAAAAAAAAGGAAAAAAATAAAGGAGAAAAACAAAACTAAAAAACGAATGTATATACAGACCGGGACACCGGGATACAAATGACGACCGGGACACAGGGAATATAAATGACGACCGGGACACAGGGACACAACTACAACGGGGACACCGGGGGAAACAGGGGGATGTAAATGACGACCGGGACATCACCATCAACAAAGCTCAAGGGCAATCATTAGAATCATGAGGTATAGATCTGAATACAGATTGTTTTCCCATGGACCATTATATGTTGCATGTTCAAGAGTCGGTAAACCTGACAATCTATTTATATGCAAAGACAATGGGACAGCAAAGAATGTTGTATATTCGCAAGTTTTACGTAGTTAAAACCATATATATATATATATATCTATATTCACAGGTGGGACATAGGGACACAACTACAATGGCGCGTAACTATTATGGCGCGTAACGACTTACGCGCGCGGGGGGGCTTGGGGGGGGCGCGAAGCGCCCCCACCAACTAGGTGTTGGGGTGGCGCGAAGCGCCACCCCAACAGCTAGTATATATATATATATATATATATATATATATATATATATATATATATATATGGTTTTAACTACGTAAAACTTGCGAATATACAACATTCTTTGCTGTCCCATTGTCTTTGCATATAAATAGATTGTCAGGTTTACCGACTCTTGAACATGCAACATATAATGGTCCATGGGAAAACAATCTGTATTCAGATCTATACCTCATGATTCTAATGATTGCCCTTGAGCTTTGTTGATGGTGATGTCCCGGTCGTCATTTACATCCCCCTGTTTCCCCCGGTGTCCCCGTTGTAGTTGTGTCCCTGTGTCCCGGTCGTCATTTATATTCCCTGTGTCCCGGTCGTCATTTGTATCCCGGTGTCCCGGTCTGTATATACATTCGTTTTTTAGTTTTGTTTTTCTCCTTTATTTTTTTCCTTTTTTTTTCTTTTTTAGTTTATTTAGATTTTTAGATTTTTTAGTTTTTTTTTTAGTTTTTAGTTTTTTTTTCTTTTTAGTTTTTTTGTAGTTTTTAACTTCTTTTTAGTTTTGTTAATTTTTTTTTTTTACTTATGTCCTGGTCGTCATTTATACTCCCTGTGTCCCGGTGCTTTGTTGATTGCTAATCGAACATTCCTTTTGTCCTGGTCGCTTTCTCTTTGAGTGTCGTCATTTATTTTTTTCTTTTTTAGTTCTTTTAGTTTTTACCTTTTTTAGTTTTTTTTAGTTTTTTAGATGAAAATTTTTTTAGTTTTTTCCTTTTTTTCTTTTTAGTTTTTTATTGGTTTTTACCTTTATGTTAGCTTATTTTTCAGTTTTTTCCTTTTTTTTTAGTTTTTTTTTATTTTTTATTTTTTTTAGTTTTTTACCTTTTTTAGTTTTTTTAGTTTTTTTAGTTTTTTTTTAGTTTTTTAGCTTTTTTACTTTTTTTATTAGTTTTTAGTTTTTTTGTAGTTTTTGCCTTTTTTTAGTTTTTTTCAGTTTTTTTTTAGTTTTTTATTGGTTTTTACCTTTATTTTAGCTTATTTTTTCAGTTTTTTCCTTTTTTTTAGTTTTTTTTTAGTTTTTAGTTTTTTTAGTTTTTTACCTTTTTTTTGTTTTTTTAGTTTTTTAGTTTTTTAGCTTTTTTATTTTTTTTATTAGTTTTTAGTTTTTTTTGTAGTTTTTGCCTTTTTTTAGTTTTTTTAGTTTTTTAGCTTTTTTATTTTTTTTATTAGTTTTTAGTTTTTTTTGTAGTTTTTGCCTTTTTTAGTTTTTTCATTCCTTTTGTCCTGGTCGCTTTCTCTTTGAGTTTCGTCATTTATTTTTTTCTTTTTTAGTTCTTTTAGTTTTTACCTTTTTTAGTTTTTTTTAGTTTTTTAGATGAAAATTTTTTTTAGTTTTTTCCTTTTTTTCTTTTTAGTTTTTTATTGGTTTTTACCTTTATTTTAGCTTATTTTTCAGTTTTTTCCTTTTTTTTAGTTTTTTTTTATTTTTTATTTTTTTTAGTTTTTTACCTTTTTTAGTTTTTTTAGTTTTTTTAGTTTTTTAGCTTTTTTACTTTTTTTATTAGTTTTTAGTTTTTTTTTGTAGTTTTTGCCTTTTTTTAGTTTTTTCAGTTTTTTTTTTAGTTTTTTATTGGTTTTTACCTTTATTTTAGCTTATTTTTCAGTTTTTTCCTTTTTTTTTAGTTTTTAGTTTTTTTCGTTTTTTACCTTTTTTTAGTTTTTTTAGTTTTTTTAGTTTTTTAGCTTTTTTATTTTTTTTATTAGTTTTTAGTTTTTTTTGTAGTTTTTGCCTTTTTTTAGTTTTTTTAGTTTTTTAGCTTTTTTATTAGTTTTTAGTTTTTTTTGTAGTTTTTGCCTTTTTTTAGTTTTTTTAGTTTTTTAGCTTTTTTATTTTTTTATTAGTTTTTAGTTTTTTTTTGTAGTTTTTGCCTTTTTTAGTTTTTTCAGTTTTGACGTCACCTGATCCAGTTTTTTCAGGTGACGTCACCTGACCCATCCACAGACAGACAACTTATTTTTATATATATAGAAGATATAAGATAGATATATATAAAAATAAGTTGTCTGTGTGTGGATCTGTGGATGGATCAGGTGACGTCATGTTTGTCCGCATATGACGTCTGAGTTATTTCACACTAATACAAAAGAAGAAAAAAACTAAAAAAGGTAAAAACTACAAAAAAAAACTAAAAAGAAAAAAAAACTAAAAAGCTAAAAAACTAAAAAAAACTAAAAAAAGGTAAAAATCTAATAACTAAAAAAAAACTGAAAAAAATAAAAAAAGGCAAAAACTAGAAAAAAATAAAAACTAATAAAAAAACTAAAAAAGCTAAAAAACTAAAAAAACTAAAAAAACTAAAAAAAGGTAAAAAACTAAAAAAAACTAAAAACTAAAAAAGAAAAAAACTAAAAAAAAGGAAAAAACTGAAAAATAAAAGAGAAAAAGAAAACTAAAAAAATATGAATAAATATATATAAAAATAAGTTGTTTTCTGGGTTATGTCTGTCTGTCTGTCTGTCGAGTGACGTCGTGTTTGTCCGCATATGACGTCTGAATTATTTCACACTAATACAAAAGAAGAAAAAAAACTAAAAAAGGTAAAACTACAAAAAAAACTAAAAAGAAAAAAACTAAAAAAGCTAAAAAACTAAAAAAAAAGTAAAAAAAGGTAAAAAACAAAAAACTAAAAAAAAACTAAAAAACTAAAAAAAGGCAAAAACTAAAAAAAACAACTAAAAACTAATAAAAAAACTAAAAAAGCTAAAAAACTAAAAAAACTAAAAAAACTAAAAAAAGGTAAAAAACAAAAAAATACTAAAAACTAAAAAAGAAAAAACTAAAAAAAAAGGAAAAAACTGAAAAATAAGAGAAAAAGAAAACTAAAAAAATAATAATAAATATAAAAAATATAAATATAAATATAATATAAATTAGCAATCAACAAAGCACCGAGACACAAATGACGACCGGGACACAGGGAGTATAAATGACGACCAGGACATAAGTAAAAAAAAAAACTAAAAAAACTAAAAAAATGGTAAAAACTACAAAAAAACTAAAAACTAATAAAAAAACTAAAAAATCTAAAAATCTAAATAAACCAAAAAAGAAAAAAAAGAAAAAAGGAAAAAAATAAAGGAGAAAAACAAAACTAAAAAACGAATGTATATACAGACCGGGACACCGGGATACAAATGACGACCGGGACACAGGGAATATAAATGACGACCGGGACACAGGGACACAACTACAATGGGGACGCCGAGGGGCACAGGGGCATATAAATGACGACCGGGACACCGGGACACAAGGAATATAAATGACGCCCGGGACACTCAAAGAGAAATCACAGACTGGAACACCGGGACACAAATGACGACCGGGACACAGGGAATATAAATGACGACCGGGACACAGGGACATAACTACAAAGGGGACGCCGGGGTGCACAGGGGGATATATAAATGACGATGGCGACTCAGGGAATGGTCGATTAGCAATCACCATCAACAAAGCTCAAGGGCAATCATTAGAATCATGAGGTATAGATCTGAATACGGATTGTTTTCCCATGGACCATTATATGTTGCATGTTCAAGAGTCGGTAAACCTGACAATCTATTTATATGCACAGACAATGGGACAGCAAAGAATGTTGTATATTCGCAAGTTTTACGTAGTTAAAAACATATATATATATATATATATATATATATATATATATATATATATACATATATATACATATATATATATATATATACAACTACAATGGCGCGTAACTATTATGGCGCGTAACGACTTACGCGCGCGGGGGGGGGCTTGGGGGGGCGCGAAGCGCCCCCACCAACTAGGTGTTGGGGTGGCGCGAAGCGCCACCCCAACAGCTAGTATATATATATATATATATATATATATGTTTTTAACTACGTAAAACTTGCGAATATACAACATTCTTTGCTGTCCCATTGTCTGTGCATATAAATAGATTGTCAGGTTTACCGACTCTTGAACATGCAACATATAATGGTCCATGGGAAAACAATCCGTATTCAGATCTATACCTCATGATTCTAATGATTTCCTTGAGCTTTGTTGATGGTGATTGCTAATCGACGATTCCCTGTGTCGCCGTCGTCATTTATATATCCCCGTGTGCCCCCCGGTGTCCCGGTCGTCATTTATATTCCATGTGTTCCGGTCGTCATTTATGTCCCGGTGTCCCAGTCTGTGAATTCTCTTCGTCCCGGTCGTCATTCGTGTCAGGTTGTCCCAGTCTGTATATACATTCGTTTTTGAATTGGTATTTTTTTTAGGTTTTAGTTTTCTGCCTTTTTTTAGTTTTTTTTAGTTATACCTCATGATTCTAATGATTGCCCTTGAGCTTTGATGATGGTGATTGCTAATCGAACATTCTCTGTGTCCCCATCGTCATTTATATATCCCCCTGTGCCCCCCGGCGCCCCCGTTGTAGTTGTGTCTCTGTGTCCCAGTCGTCATTTATATTCCCTGTGTCCCGGTCGTCATTTGTATTCCGGTGTCCCAGTCTGTATATACATTCGTTTTTGAAAGGGTAAATGATGAAATAAATTTTTGTATTTTTCCCCTTTTTTTCTTTTTAGTTTTTTTGGTTTTTACATTTTTTTAGTTTTTTTAGTTTTTTTTTCTTTTTTCTTTTTAGTTTTTTTTTATTTTTATTTTTTTAGTTTTGTTTTTCTCCTTTATTTTTCTTTTTGTTTCCTTTTTTTAGTTTTTTTTATTTTTTAGTTTTTTTAGTTTTTTAGCTTTTTTAGTTTTTTTATTAGTTTTTAGTTTGTTTTTTTCTTTTTAGTTTTTTTGTAGTTTTTACCTTTTTTTTTAGTTTTTTTTTTACGTATGTCCTGGTCGTCATTTATACTCCCTGTGTCCCGGTCGTCATTTGTGATGGTTTGTTGACGGTGTTTTGTTGATGGTGATTGCTAATTGAACATTCCTTGTGTCCCGGTCGCTTTCTCTTTGAGTGTCCCGGTCGTCATTTATGTTCCCTATGTGCCGGTGTCCTGGTCGTCATTTGTGTCCCAATGTAATTTCGTAATTTCGTCAGTCGAAAACATGACGTCAGTCGACACAGAAACATGACGTCACCTGATCCAAAGATCCACAGACAGACGGACAACTTATTTTTATATATATAGATATATATATATTTATAGATATAGAAATAAAGAATGACGCAGTAACTTAGCCCCACTCCTCTCCAGAAATACTGGTAATTCTGCATTCAAAGGTTGAATTTAGTAAGTGAGGTATTGACCCCTGGCCTTCTCGAGGGTTTTCATTGTTTTTGCTGAGGATTAGGATAAGCCCATTGTGTGTTTCTGTCTCTTATGAATTAAATTTTCCCCCTTAAATATATTGTCTTTTGTACAGACGTGTCACCGACTCAACAGGTAGTTATTTAGTTAAGTATTATTAATTGCTTAGGCTGTTGGCATATTTTAAAGTTTCTGCTGGAAAAGTCAATCTTACAAAAAAATCCTCAGCTACTTTGTTGAAATTCAAATTTTAATTCCAAACTTGGTCAAAGAAAATTGTTGCACCTGGTTCAAGTCCACCGTAGCAAAACTCCGAGCCATTTATATTTGGCGTTTCTAGATCAAAAGAGTAACTTATGATATTATGTTTCTATATCTGTGTTTCACGAACGGATTGTACACGCCATATTCCACCACCGCTAATTACTGGCTACTATAACAAGGTTTCGGCCCTTACGTAAACCCTACCTTTTTGTTTCCACTTTAGGCTTCACTTGCTGCTACTTGTAGCTCAGGCCTTCAGCTCTTGCATAATACAATCATGATTTCATTCTTACTCGAGCTTTCTGTTTGTGTATATATTTTTATGCTTCTTTAGTCTATGCGTAATTTCATGTTTGAAAACTATTTAATAAAATTCGTATATTTCTAGCTTGATTAGTATTTATTATTATTCATTCCACGAAACAAAACATCATTAACACCTATTAATAAAATCCAAATGCTTGTAATTTCTGGTTGTGTAATTCAGGTTAAAAGTAGGTCTGGGAGAAATCATACTCTCCAAGTAAATCTTGGTGGATTTTTTCTGCGTTATAGCGATGATACAGGGGACAAAGTCATTAACCTCTGCTTCCAAGAAGCCTCATAGAGGGTATGAAATTGGAGCTACTAGACACTAAAGATGTTATTACGTGCACCTGGGTCCTACACAGTACGATAGTGCACCTTCAGCTATTTCTAGTTACGTTTTTCTAGTTATTTCTAGTTTGTTTCTGAGTTAGGTTCGTTTGGGCTTAGTAAGCGTGTGCACGCATGCTTACTAAACCCAAAGGATCTGACTCAAAATCAATTACCAAAATGCAACCTCAATGAAAAGATTAGTTTTGGAGTCATCTATAGCTTAAACTTTTTTTTGGGACTTTTGGGATAATTTTTACAAGATTTAGTTAATAGGTTTCATGATTTTGATAATTTAACGTAATGTTTCGATGATGTATTAGAGGATTCTTATTATTTCAGATGAGATTATGATAATGTAATGCGAAATGTTAATCAAATCGTCCAGGATTTAGTAATACTTGGTAATATGTTAATAGTACCAAGCACGATTTTGCCAAAACCATCCTAATTTTCATAGTAATTTACAAGATTTAGGTAAAGCTAAAAATGATTCTCTAATATCTCACATTACTTTGATAATGTCCAACAATATTTTAGAATATTTAGCAGAACTTGGTAATATCATGCTCAAATTTCATAATATCTTGTAAGGTTTTGTTTACATCGACAAAATTTTTATAATCTTGATACTAGCAGACAAAATTTTTGCAATAGCAGACAAGTGTTGAAAATTGCTGAAAATACTTTTTTTAATAACCTGCGAGATACAATGATAATACCTTGCAAGGTTTTGTTAATAACTCGCATATTTTGATAATACCCTATATGGTTCTTGTATCGTCATAAAGGATTCTCGTTAAACCACTCGAGATTCTGATAATGCATTGCGAAATGTTTCATAATATCAGACAAAATTTTGATAATATCATACAAAAATTTGGTAATACTTGTAAAGATTTTGATAATCTTGTTAATAACAGACACAATTTGATGGCACTATGTTAAATTTAGCAATATCAGACACGAATTAGATAACATCATGTCAGATTTGACGATATCAGAAACGTTTTTATATTACCAGCAAATATTTTTTTTAATATCAGGTAGAATTTTAATAATAGATGCATGACTTTGTTAGTAACTTGCAAAACCTTGATAATATTATATAACACTTTGATAATATAATAGAGGATTCTCATTATACCATGTGGGATTTTGATAATGTGGCAAAAAATATTTGATAGTTTCAGAGAGGATTTTGAAAATATCACAAAAGACTTTCGTAATGCCTGGCAATATTTTCATAGTGTCAGACACCATTTTGCGAGCATTATTCTAGATTTCCATAATAACTTTCAAGATTTAGGTAATACCGGAAAGGATTGTCATAATGCCTCACAAGACTTTGAAACTGCCACACAAGATTTTGTAATATTTAAACACATACAAAACTTTGATAATATCATGTAAGGTCTTGATAATGTTTGACAATATTTTGATAATCTTGATAGTATCATGCAAAATTTTGGTAATACTTGGCAAGATTTTGATAGTCTTGATAATGAGAGACCCGATAAGATCGCATTATGTTGAATTTTGTAATAGCAGACACGATTTAAATAACCTCATGTCAGAGACACGATTCAATATTACCAGAAAAACATTTTTTGAAATATCAGGTAGAATTTTTATAATAGCAGACATGATTTTGTTAATAACTTGCAGGTTTTGACAACACTGTATACAGTTTTGATAATATCATAGAGGATTCTTATTATACAATGTGGAACTTCGATAAAGCAGCACAAGATATTTGGTAATTTTAGGCATGATTTTAATAATCATGCTCTAAATTGATAAAAATATCACCAAAGATTTTGGTAATGCTTGCGAATACATTGATAGAACCAGCCGTGATTTTGTTAATATCATTCTAGAATTCGAAAATAACTTGCAAGATTTAGTTAATACCGAAATGGATTATCATTTTGTCTCATAAAACTTTGAAAATCGAAGAAAGGATTCTTTAATATTTTAACGTGATTTGGTAGTATCATGCAAGACTTCAATAATATCATGTAAGATTTTGATAACATTTGACTGGATATTGACAAACGTGATATAATGAGACATGATTTTGATAGCATTAGGATAAACTTTATTAACAGGTAACATGATTTTGATGGCATCATATTAGATTTTGGCAATGAGAGACGAGTTTTGATTCTAGCTACAAATATTTTGTTAATTTCAATTAAGATTTTGACAATATCTTGCATGATTTTGTTAATATTTTGTAAGATTTTGATAATATTATGTAATGTTATGATAGGGAATTCTTAATCCATCCGTTAAGATTTTTGTAAGAATGTGCAAGATGTTTGATAATATTAGATAGGAAGTTTATGGTACCACTCATCATTTTAATAATATTTGGCCAGATTTTTATAATCTTTATAATAAAAGATACGACTTCTTTGTACTAAGCTAAATTTCGGAATAGAAGACAGGATTTTGATGACATCATTTTATATTTTGAAAATATCAGACACTTTTTGATAGTGCCAGAAAATGCCTGGTACCAAGCAAGATTATGTTGATTGCTTGATTTTGAAAATTCACTTCAGCTTTCGATAATGAAATTAATCTCGTTATTCCAGGCAAGATTTTGACAGTGTAGTGCAACATATTTGACAATATTAGTCATGATTTTGAAAATACCGCACAAGGTTTTGGTAATCTATATATATAATCTATATATATATATATATATATATATATATATATATATATATATATATATATATATATATATATATATATATATATATATATATATATATAAATAAGTTGTCTGCGTGTGTGTGTGTGTGTGTCGAGTGACGTTATGTTTGTGTGTCGACTGACGCCATGTTTGTCGACTGACGAAATTACAGACCGGGACATCGGGAAACAAATGACGACCGGGGCACCGGGACATAGGGAATATAAATGACGACCGGAACACTCAAAGAGAAAGCGACCGGGACACAAGGAATGTTCGATTAGCAATCACCATCAACAAAGCACCGGGACACAAATGACGACCGGGACACAGGGAATATAAATGACGACCAGGACACTCAAAGAGAAATTACAGACTGGGATACCGGAACACAAATGACGACCGGGACAAAAATGACGACCGGGACACCGGGACAAAGGGAATATAAATGACGACCAGGACTCTCAAAGAGAAATTACATACTGGGACAACGGGACACAAATGACGACCGGGACACAGGGAAACAACTACAACGGGGACGCCGGGGGGCACAGGGGGATATATAAATGACGACGGGGACAATGGGACAGCCAAGAATGTTGTATATTTGCAAGTTTTACGTAGTTAATATACAGCGCTTCGCGCCATCCCAACACCTAGTTGGTGGGGCGCTTCGCACCCCCCAAGCCCCCCCCCCGCGCGTAAGTCGTTACGCGCCATATTAGTTACGCGCCATTGTAGTTGTGTCCCTGTGTCCCACCTGTGAATATAGATAGATTTACATATGTGTTTCAAACTACGTAAAAATTGCGAATATACAACATTCTTGGCTTTCCCACTACTGGGAGCTTTCCGTTTCCAATTGCCAGCAATTGATCTGAAAATGTTTGACCAGAGTCATCGTTTTGCAATCGGACACGCATATTTGTAGTTGATTTTAATATTTTTACGTGTGCCCATAAATTAAAATTTTTCAGGCAAGCATTCATTTCGTCTGCAGGAGTTAAACTACGTACAAATTGCGAATATATAACATTCTTGGCTTTCCCATTGTCTGTGCATATACAAAGCCGTATGTACTAATAATGACGTCGTGTGCAAACGCTTTTTTTACAAACAAACAAACATGCATACACACAACTCGTTTTTATATAGATAGATAGATAGATAGATACAATACAAATTAACTGCGTAAAACTTGCGAATATACAACATTTTTCGCTGTCCAATTGTCGCTGCATATAAATAGATTGTCAGGTATTCCGACCCTCGAACATGCAACGTACAATTGTCCTTGGGAAAAACAATCAGTATTAAGATCTATACCACATTTTTCTAATGATTGACCTTGAGCTTTGTTAATGGTGATTGCAAATGCTAATCGAATTGGAAATTGCAATCTTTTAAATTGAAAAGGCAGATCCGTTGGAATCATGGGAATGCGAGGAATAAGAACAGCCTCACCCTCAAAAGGCCCTGTCAAGATTGTGGCCTCTATTAGGTTTTCCATTGTTTTTTTTTACGGCAAGTCGCGTGCCATTGCAAAGCTTTGGTCGGTTGATAGTTCTTAAAAGTATTATTGGTACGCCTATTTTTAGTTGTAGCACGTGTGGTGGAAACCCTGAAAGATCTATAGAATTTAAAAATTCAGATGGATAATTAACCGCTTCATTTGGTTCCAAAACTGTGTCGATTGACTTGTAAAGGACTGCCTGGTCTCGAATCTTGGTCAAAACAATATTGTTGATTTAGTGGACGTCTATATTTTTGGGTGCGCGAATCGCTCTTTCACTTAGCCATTTGTTATTTTTATAATTTTTTAGAATATTCGGAAATACTTTTTCAATCAATTCATTTTTGGACGTCACTAAATTACAGAAATCAGCAGGTAGTTGTATACGTCCTGAAATTGAGTCTACTGGGAGCTTTCCGTTTCCAATTGCCAGCAATTGATCTGAAAATGTTTGACCAGAGTCATCGTTTTGCAATCGGACACGCATATTTGTAGTTAATTTTAATATTTTTACGTGTGCCCATAAATTAGAATTTTTCACGCAAGCATTCATTTCGTCTGCAGGAGTTTATCTAGGTATTATAGGTAATGTTTGCCTGAAATCTCCCGCAAGCAATATTAATGTGCTGCCAAAGGGTTTCGACTTCCCTCTCAAATCTTTCAAGCATTGATCCAGAGCCTCGAGTGATTTTTTGTGTGCCATTGTGCACTCATCCCAAATAATAAGTTTGCATTGCTGCAATACTTTACCCATCCCAGATGATTTGGAAATATTGCACGTGGGAGTTTCTGTAGAATGCAAATTCAGAGGCAATTTCAAAGCGGAATGAGCATTTCTTCCACCAGGCAGCAATGTTGCGGCTATTCCGGACGACGCAATTGCCAACGCTATATCATTTTTTGATCGAATTGATGCCAGAATCAGTTTTATCACAAACGTTTTACCAGTACCTCCTGGCGCATCCAAAAAGAAAATTTCTCCAACGTTGTTATCGACACAATGCATTATCGTATCATAAATGTCTTTTTGTTCCGACGTTAACTTGGAAATGTTATTTTGTACATACGACAATAGATCACTCGTACTGTAACTTTGTTCACGATCCAATTCTACACATGTCGAAACAGCAGCGATACGGCTAGGTGAAGGCATTCCCAAATCCTGAAGAGGTTTGTTTGCCATACGTACGCACAAATCTTCTATAATAACTAAAGTGTAGTTATAAATTTCTGATGTAAAATCAAAAGTCATATCTGACGTCTCTAACTGTTTTCGATGGAGTATATCTTCGGACATTTTTGACTTATATTTTTCCCATAACTCTGTAGGAGCTGATGGAGAGCAAGTTGTTAAAATGATGCCAAACAATGCACGAATTTGACTTGGGGTTGACGTTTCGCACGCGTCATTGATGCAGTTATCCCAGTGTTGGTCATTCTCCAATAAATTCAGAGCTTGGCATGCACTACGGTAAGTGTCATGTATAGTACCGTTTACAGTTCTCAAATACTCAAAGGATGTCGGACCGGGTACATTCACCAAAAGCAGGCGTAGAAAGAAGCATTCATGTTGATTGGGGTGAACGGTGTAGAGTCTTCCTATCGTG
This sequence comes from Artemia franciscana, assembly GCF_032884065.1. NCBI lineage: Eukaryota > Metazoa > Arthropoda > Branchiopoda > Anostraca > Artemiidae > Artemia > Artemia franciscana. The sequence goes on from NW_027062695.1 coordinate 918,185, forward strand.
GTATCTTTGAAGATGGTAGGTTGGCCGTCGACTGACTTACCCTGTTTTCGACGTTCAAATACTTTATTTTTAGTATTCCATGTGTAATACGAAGGCACTTCAGTATACAGCAGTCTTTTTGCGAAAGAATCATTTTTGCAAAGCGAAAAAAAAGCTGTTAATTTTGTATTCGATGGATTCAGGTCTCTTTGTTGCACGTTGGTTTCCGAGAAATAAACACGTTGACCATTATGTAAATGTACCGCTAAGTGAACAACAGCTGGACTACGTTCATGTATCGGAAATGAAAGAATTCGCCAAACAGCTTCATTACTGCTTATGTATCTTCAAGTCTGATATTGTACGATTTCGTTGAAATCTTTGATTTCGGGCTGCAAGCCAAAAACTGCCATGTCACTGCCTTTGTTGACGTATTTACATATGTATTTGATTGCCTTTACGGAGTTATTGTATTCAACGTTTATATGTGCATTAAATGTTTTTGATAATAATTGGGGAATATGAAACAACCCACTGGTTATCTACTTCGATGGTGGTACCGTTACGCTTCTTAATTATTGCTGTTTTACCGCCATCTTCAGTAGATCTTCTTCTATATTGTGGGTAACCATCATTGCCAGTAATTGTGTTGGATACTAAAAGTCGAGGATATTGCTTTGTGCACCTTCCTTTGGCCATGCATGGTGAATTTTCGTTCAGTGCACCGCAAGGTCCATGTATCATATTTTTTACAATAATATCATGTAACCCCTTATCGACATTTTTATCAGGTATTTCAGCGGAAATCACATCATCAATTTCGTTCGAAGTAATTTTTTTATGTAGCCAGAATAGTATATGTGCGTGTGGCAAACCTCGTTTTTGCCATTCCACTGAGTACATCCAGCATCGCACTGACCCAAACACTTCAAGTTTTACTATGTAGTTTATCAGTGATTTCAACTTTTGCCGGAAGACACGGGCCGTAATGTCATGCCTATGAACCGCCGATTGTCCTTGAAGTAAAAGCTGCAGTATCTCGTCCCAAGATTGATTACATGTAAATGTAATAAATAAATCTGGACGACCATAGAGACGAACATACGCAATAGCATCTTGAGCATATTCATGCATATGACGGGGACTGCCAGCATATGACGAAGGTAAAATTGTTAATCTTCCAACGTTTGTGGTATTACCGTCATTTATAACTGCATCTCGCAAATGAATGTATTGTTCAGAGCGGAGCTTTGTCTGATTCAGGCGGATATATAGCAAACGTTCTGATTCAATTTTAGCATACATATCAACGACAAATTGGTGAAACAATTCACGGCATTTTAAAATATAATTTTCTTCATCCTGCCGAAACATTAGTCTATAGGAATAATAATGCATTGCACTGCATTTCTTATTCATTTCTTTGTTAGTGGCTTTATTCACCAATTTAATATTAAAGTGATAGCCGTCGGCTCCATCCCAAAAAATGATAGGATATTGTAGGGCATCGTAGCATCGATGAGTTTCAGCAATTCTTACCAACTGAGCGTTTCGCTTATGAAGAATAATATCTCGAGGTAAAAACTGATCACCGACCATAACGATTGCCACTTCGTCGATAGTTGGAGCATTGTATCTACGCACATGTTGGCCAGGAGGCGTTTTGTCAGCGGAAATAACAATTTTATGCGTATCAGTAGGCATCAAATCGATGGCTGTTTTGAACAGACGCACTAAATCATTATTTTCGTGGAAAAGATGTTGCAATTGGGAAACGATTGTCCTTTCAACGTTGGGAGAAATTTCGCAACGTGCATTCAATTCAGAATTTCTATCACTGATGAAGTAAAATTGTAAAAATTTATGATTCTCGCCTGAGAATGGTAGAAAGGACCCTGCTCTATGATAAATTTGCCCTTTTACTTTGAAAGTAGACATAAATTGATCTGGATTTTCGATTTGGGCTCCAAACGACCTCATTTGGAAACATGAGTTGTATTTACTGATTTGCGACAAAAAACGCTTAGATTCTGATGTAGTTCCAGTAAGGAAAGTCTTCAATGGCTCTGGTGGTGCAGCCAATAGAGGAAGTTTAACTTTTCCTGAGGTGCAACACATTCCCATTATTTCACCATTGAATTTCAAGGCCTTGCAATAGGGACAGATTTTAGACATTGTCCCGATTTGAACACATCTACTGATGACCTTGATGACCTTAGCATTGATGACCTTATCCAAGTCAAAATCCCAAACCCAATCATCATCGCTATCATTTTCAGTTTTGATATGTTTTGACTCTCGCTGTCCAGGTGGATCTTCATCTAACTGCGCGGTTTTGCGTTCTTTAGCCTCAAGCCTGTTTCCTTGCTGTTCTTTTGATTCCTCGGCACGCTTTCTTTTCTGACTTTCTCTATCAGCAGCAAGTTTTTTGGCATAGACTCTTTGAGCATCTTCATCGGCTTTTGCCATTGTAAGTTCATCAGTCATTTTAAACTTAAACATTAATAGATTTCAATCTTCATCTAACTGCGCGGTTTTGCGTTCTTTAGCCTCAAGCCTGTTTCCTTGCTGTTCTTTTGATTCCTCGGCACGCTTTTCTTTTCTAGCCGATGTTCATCGGCTTTTGCCATTGTAAGTTCATCAGTCATTTTAAACTTAAACATTAATAGATTTTTACGTGAACATATATGTTCACGTATATATGACGACAACTAGCTTCATGACGTCAGTCGACACAGAAACATGACATCACCTGACATACACACAGACAGACAACTTATTTTTATATATCTACTAGCTGTTGGGGTGGCGCTTCGCACCACCCCAACACCTAGTTGGTGGGGGCGCTTCGCGCCCCCCCCCCCAAGCCCCCCCGCGCGCGTAAGTCGTTACGCGCCATAATAGTTACGCGCCATTGTAGTTGTGTCCCTATGTCCCACCTGTGAATATAGATAGATATATATATATATATATATATATATATATATATATATATATATATATATATATATATATATATGGTTTTAACTACGTAAAACTTGCGAATATACAACATTCTTTGCTGTCCCATTGTCTTTGCATATAAATAGATTGTCAGGTTTACCGACTCTTGAACATGCAACATATAATGGTCCATGGGAAAACAATCTGTATTCAGATCTATACCTCATGATTCTAATGATTGCCCTTGAGCTTTGTTGATGGTGATTGCTAATCGACCATTCCCTGTCCCGGTGTCCCGGTCGTCATTTACATCCCCCTGTTTCCCCCGGTGTCCCCGTTGTAGTTGTGTCCCTGTGTCCCGGTCGTCATTTATATTCCCTGTGTCCCGGTCGTCATTTGTATCCCGGTGTCCCGGTCTGTATATACATTCGTTTTTTAGTTTTGTTTTTCTCCTTTATTTTTTTCCTTTTTTTTTCTTTTTTAGCTTATTTAGATTTTTAGATTTTTTAGTTTTTTTATTAGTTTTTAGTTTTTTTTTTTCTTTTTAGTTTTTTTGTCCCGGTCGTCATTTATATCCCCCTGTTTCCCCCGGTGTCCCCGTTGTAGTTGTGTCCCTGTGTCCCGGTCGTCATTTATATTCCCTGTGTCCCGGTCGTCATTTGTATCCCGGTGTACCGGTCTGTATATACATTCGTTTTTTAGTTTTGTTTTTCTCCTTTATTTTTTTTTTTGTAGTTTTTGCCTTTTTTAGTTTTTTCAGTTTTGACGTCACCTGATCCAGTTTTTTCAGGTGACGTCACCTGACCCATCCACAGACAGACAACTTATTTTTATATATATAGAAGATATAAGATAGATATATATAAAAATAAGTTGTCTGTGTGTGGATCTGTGGATGGATCAGGTGACGTCATGTTTGTCCGCATATGACGTCTGAGTTATTTCACACTAATACAAAAGAAGAAAAAAACTAAAAAAGGTAAAAACTACAAAAAAAACTAAAAAGAAAAAAAAACTAAAAAGCTAAAAAACTAAAAAAAACTAAAAAAAGGTAAAAATCTAATAACTAAAAAAAACTGAAAAAAATAAAAAAGGCAAAAACTAGAAAAAAATAAAAACTAATAAAAAAACTAAAAAAGCTAAAAAACTAAAAAAACTAAAAAAAACTAAAAAAAGGTAAAAAACTAAAAAAAACTAAAAACTAAAAAAGAAAAAAACTAAAAAAAAGGAAAAAACTGAAAAATAAAAGAGAAAAAGAAAACTAAAAAAATATGAATAAATATATATAAAAATAAGTTGTTTTCTGGGTTATGTCTGTCTGTCTGTCTGTCGAGTGACGTCGTGTTTGTCCGCATATGACGTCTGAATTATTTCACACTAATACAAAAGAAGAAAAAAAACTAAAAAAGGTAAAACTACAAAAAAAACTAAAAAGAAAAAAACTAAAAAAGCTAAAAAACTAAAAAAAAAGTAAAAAAAGGTAAAAAACAAAAAACTAAAAAAAAACTAAAAAACTAAAAAAAGGCAAAAACTAAAAAAAACAACTAAAAACTAATAAAAAAACTAAAAAAGCTAAAAAACTAAAAAAACTAAAAAAACTAAAAACAGGTAAAAAACTAAAAAAAACTAAAAACTAAAAAAGAAAAAACTAAAAAAAAGGAAAAAACTGAAAAATAAGAGAAAAAGAAAACTAAAAAAATATTAATAAATATAAAAAATATAAATATAAATATAATATAAATTAGCAATCAACAAAGCACCGAGACACAAATGACGACCGGGACACAGGGAGTATAAATGACGACCTGGACATAAATAAAAAAAAAAACTAAAAAAACTAAAAAAATGGTAAAAACTACAAAAAAACTAAAAACTAATAAAAAACTAAAAAATCTAAAAATCTAAATAAACTAAAAAAGAAAAAAAAGAAAAAAGGAAAAAAATAAAGGAGAAAAACAAAACTAAAAAACGAATGTATATACAGACCGGGACACCGGGATACAAATGACGACCGGGACACAGGGAATATAAATGACGACCGGGACACAGGGACACAACTACAATGGGGACGCCGGGGGGCACAGGGGGATATAAATGACGACCGGGACACCGGGACACAAGGAATATAAATGACGCCCGGGACACTCAAAGAGAAATCACAGACTGGAACACCGGGACACAAATGACGACCGGGACACAGGGAATATAAATGACGACCGGGACACAGGGACATAACTGCAAAGGGGACGCCGGGGTGCACAGGGGGATATATAAATGACGATGGCGACTCAGGGAATGGTCGATTAGCAATCACAATCAACAAAGCTCAAGGGCAATCATTAGAATCATGAGGTATAGATCTGAATACGGATTGTTTTCCCATGGACCATTATATGTTGCATGTTCAAGAGTCGGTAAACCTGAAAATCTATTTATATGCACAGACAATGGGACAGCAAAGAATGTTGTATATTCGCAAGTTTTACGTAGTTAAAAACATATATATATATATATATATATATATATATATATATATATATATATATATATATATATATATATACACAACTACAATGGCGCGTAACTAATATGGCGCGTAACGACTTACGCGCGCGGGGGGGCTTGGGGGGGCGCAAAGCGCCCCCACCAACTAGGTAATGGGGTGGCGCGAAGCGCCACCCCAACAGCTAGTATAGATATATATATACACAAATGACGAACGGGACACAGGGAAACAACTACAAGGGGGATGCCGGGGGGCAACAGGGGATATATAAATGACGACGGGGACAATGGGACAGCCAACAATGTTGTATATCCGCAAGTTTTACTTAGTTAAATATATATATATATATATATATATATATATATATATATATATATATATATATATATATATATATATATATATATATATATATATATATATATATATGTATTCACAGGTGGGACACAGGGACACAACTACAATGGCGCGTAACTAATATGGCGCCTAACGACTTACGCGCACGGTAGGGGGCTTTGGGGGGGGGGGGGGCGCGAAGCGCCCCCACCAACTAGTTGGTCGGGCGCGAAGCGCCACCCCAACAGCTAGTCTTTATATATAAAAATAAGTTGTTTGTCGACTGACGTCATGTTTGTACACTGACGTCATTAAAAGGATTGAGCATTATGACATCATGTATGTATATTTTATGTTTTTATATGACGTCAAAGGCTTTGTATATGACGTCAGAGGCTTTGTATATGACGTCATTATAAGAACATAAGAAGGCGTTTCAAAGAGAAATTTTTAGTATTAATCTTAAAACGACAGAAGAAACAGCCGAGGAAGCTGCTCAAATAGTTAATTCAAAGTGAAATTTTAGTATAAATCCTACAATAGCAGAAGAAACTGCCGAGGAAGCTGCTCAAAGAGTTAATGCCAAAAGGCTTGCGGCTAAAGAACGCAAAACCACGCAGTTAGATGAAAATCAATCTGGACAGTGAGAGTAAAAAAGTATCAAAGCTGAAAATGATAGCGATGATGATTGGGTTTGGGATTTTGACTTGGATAAGGTCATCAATGCCTACCAGATTCTAGTTAAAAAAAACAAAGGTTCGGCGATATGTATTTCATAGTGACGAAAGACAAGCCAAGGTAAAACAAACCAAACAACTTGAAAGTGATACCGATGATAAACAAAAACGATGTTGAAAGGACTATCGTTTCCCAGTTGCAACATCTTTTCCACAAAAATAATAATTTAGTGCTTCTGTTCAAAACAGCGATCGAATTGATGCCTACAGATACGCAACTATCAACGAAGTGGCAATCGTTATGGTCGGTGATCAGTTCTTACCTAGGGATAATATTCTTTATAGGCGAAGCAATCAGTTGACAAAAATTGCTTAATTTGCTATGATGCCCTACAATATCCTTTCATTTTTTGGGATGGAGCTGACGGCTATCACTTCAATATTAAATTGATAAATCCAGTCACTAACAAAGAAATGGATAAGAAATGCAGCGCAATAAAATTATTGCGTTATTATACGCAATAATATTATAAATATTATAATATTATTATAATAATATTATTATAATAATATTATTATAATAATATTATAATATTATAAATATTATGCCTACAGATTAATGATTCGTCATTTATTACATTTACATGTAATCCATCTTGGGATTAGATACAACAGCTTTTACATCCTGGACTATCGCCGGTTCATAGACATGACATTACAGCCCGTGTCTTCCGGCAAAAGTTGCTCTCCTTCATCTCCTACAGAGTTATGGGAGAAAAACAAATCGCAAATGACCGAGAATATGCTCCACCGAATACGGCTAGAAAGGTCAGATATGACCTTGGACTTTACAACAGAAATTTATAACTGCACTTTAGATATTATTGAAGATTTGTGCTTATCTATTGTAAACAAACTTCTCAAGCATTTGGGAATGCCTTCACCTAATCGTACTGCTTCTATTTCTACATGTGTAGAATGGGATCGTGAACAAAGTTACAACACAATTGATCTATTGTCGTATGTTACAGACCTGGACACCGGGACACAAGGAATATAAATGACGACCGGGACACTCAAAGCGAAATTACAGACCGGGACACCGGGACACAAATGACAAGCGGGACACAGGGAATATAAATGACGACCGGGACACTCAATGAGAAATTACAGACCGAGACCCCCGGGACACAAATGGGACCGAGACACAGATTAGCAATTACCATCAACAAAGCCCAAGGGCAATCGTTAGAAAAATATGGTATAGATCTGAATACGGATTGTTTTCCCATGGACTATTATATGTTGCATGTTCAAGAGTCGGCAAACCTGACAATCTATTTATATGCACAGACAATGGGGGACAGCGAAGAATATTGTATATTCGCAAGTTATACGTAGTTAAAAAATATATATATATATCTATCTATATTCACAGGTGGGACACCGGGACACAACTACAATGGCGCGTAACTAATATGGCGCGTAACGACTTACGCACGGGGGAGGCTTGGTGGGTCGCGAAGTAACCCCCCACCAACTAGATGTTGGTGGGGCGCGAATGCCGCACCAACAGCTAGTGCCTGATAATATTTTGATAGCATCAGATTTAGGTAATTCACGAAAGGATTCTCATAATATCTAAAGAGGACTTTGATAGTACAAGACAATATTTTGTTTATATTTAACGAGATATGGTAATATCATGCAAGACTTTGATAATATCAAGTAAGGTGTTTGATGATATTTGACAAGATGTTGATAATCTTGATAATGCCACATATGATTTTGACAGTACTAAGTTAGGTTTCGTTAACAGGTAACATGCTTTCGATAGCATCATATTAGATTTTGGTAATAGTAGTGACATTTTGATTGTTTCTAAAGCTGTTTCATTAATAGCTAGTGAGATCAAGATAATATCCTGTAAAATTTGGCTAATAACTTACACGATTCTGATAGTATCGTGTGTGGTTTTGACATTGGCATTGATGAGTCGAGATTTTCATAATGAAGTGTGACATGTTTTATAATATTCGACAAGATTTTGATTATATCATACAAGAGTTTGGTAGTACTTGGCAAGATCCATGGAACATGGCAATCTAACAATGGATTGGCAAGTTTCCCCTATTCAAATAAAAGCAATGGCCATTTTTAGATTATAAGGTTATTTTGTTGAGAAAAGGGTTGAAAAACCCATAAGTGTGATAATTTGTGCCAGAGGGTGTCATCGGGCTGGTACATTTTGTCAAGCTGACCTCAATTGCCACGAATCATCAGAAAAACTCTAATGAGGACTTTTCATTAAGTTTAAACGATTGATTTTAGTGCAAATGGATATTTTTGAATTAAAATGCCGGAAAATGCCATATTTGGGATAATTTTCGTCAGAGGATACCACGAATTAGCTATTGTGTGTAACATGCTTAGATATGCCATGGAGCATCGCAATCTAACAATGAAATGCCAAGTTTCCGTTGTTAAAAAAAAACAGTGGTTATTTTTAGTTTATAAAGTTATATTTGTGGGAAAACGTTGTGAAGCCTTAGGTGTGGTAATGTGCGCCAGAGGGTGTAATTAACCTGGTATAGTGTGCTATGCTAGCCTCAATTGTCATGATTCATTAGAAGGAACGCTATTGGGGATTCATCTTTAAAATCACTGAGAAATAACCGAATGCAAGCATTTCCATTTAGACCTACCAGAAATATCTCATAGTATGGCTTACATTTACCTCTAATAACAACCTTTCCCATCTAGAATTGCGTGATACTGTGGGCTAGTCATCCCAGCAAGCACCGTATATTCACGGTATTATGAATATATATAGTCTTGGCTCAAATAAACATTCGTAAAAAAGTCTTTTTCATAAAAACATCTCATAAAACAAACAAAAGTAAAAATGGGTCTTTTTTCTTCGTTTACGTATTTTATTTTTCGCTTTTTAATTTGTTATTATCAAGATTTTAAATTAAAAGAATATAGCATGTAGGTGCATTTAATAGAGCAATGGAAACGTGGAACTTTCATTAACACATCTTAGAAATATCTCTTAATACGGTATGAATTTATTTCTAATATATACACTCATCCCTTGGAATTACATGCTAGGGTGGGCCAGCCACATACTGTCACACTGTTGTGAATATGCATAGTCTTGGGTAAAAAAATGGGATTTTCATCGAAACCTCTCAGAAATATTCGATTGCAAAAATGTTTCTCTTCTTCTTTGTTTGCGTGTTTCATTTCAAAAATATGATTTTTCTAGTATTAAGATTTAAATTAATGGAATGTCAAAGGTAGGTTCACATAAAAGAGCAATGGAAATTAGGCATTTTCATTGAACCTTCTTAGGAATATCTCTTTATATGGTGTAAGTTTACCTCTAATAACAACCCTCGCCCTCTGAAATTGCTTGCTAGGGTGGGCCAGGCACATACTGTCACGGTGGAATGAATATGCATAATCTTGGCTCAAAGACACATGGCAATTTAATTAAAACCTCTCAGAAATGCCCGATAAAATTGGATGCTAGGGGACCCCAGTGGCATTGGATGCTAGGGACCTCAGTGAAATTGAATGCTAGCACCCCGTTGGAATTGGTTGCTAGGTGGCCCGTTGGAATTGATTGCTATGAGCTTCCTTCCCCAGTAGAAAATGTTGCTAAGGGCTCGGTTGAGTTGGTACTAGGGATCCGGTGGAATCACTAGCTAGGGCTCCCGGTGTCTCGATTGTACCCCACCAGCTGCCCCTGAAGGTTTTTTCCTGGCCCCTCGCAGGTTTTAAAAAAAATAAAAAAACTATGACGTACCATCTATGTTTGAATTTTCATTTTGCGGGGCTCTGAACTCTAACAAGTCCTGCTACGTAACAACCATAAGTAAACAATCCCGATTACGTAGCAAGCGCTTGGATCCATTTGCATAAGCAAACAAACCTTCTTACGTAACAACCAAAGACATTTTGAAGTAAACTAACCTTATTATGTAACATACAGGTTTACTATACCGTTAGAGATCATTTGCATAAGTAAACAAACCCTTATTACATAGCAACCAAAAGTAAAGAAACCCTATTACGTAACGTACAGGTACACTATGCTATTTCAGGTGCACTATAGTATTGTGTAAGACCCAGGTCCACGTAATAACATCTTGAGAAACTAGTAGTCTTAATTGCATGCCCACTATGAGGCTCCCAGAAAGCAGAGAGGCATCACTACTCCTATACACTGTTTCGCTGAAGATACCTAGGTCAATGCAGCTGTACAGTAATGGGAATGGTCCTGCAAAAGCTGCCTCACCCTTAAAATTAGGTACCATAGAGATAGAAAATTGGTCTGGCTCCAGGATGTTTGACATCGATACATCCAAGACCAAGCTATATTTTAGACTTAACATATTTTAGACTTGAGCTTTATTTTCAAACGTGAAGCTTTTGACAAAGTTGACTAAACTTAGTCTTTTGGGAATTCATTCCCCGTAAGACTTCTCTTGGGGTACACATCTCGATCAGGTTTAATCCTCCTCCTGAGAAAGTTGGGTATGATTCTTGACTCAAACAGCCTATTACCTACTAGCTTGACTATCCCACCAGTTTATAAAAACCTATTTTAAATATGGATTCCCCTTTTGTTGAAGCTCCTGAAAGCCTTCAAGATCTATAGAAAGGTCCGAAGGGCAGGTTGCAGGACCGATTGCTTCCCTATACAAAATTTTAAACTGGGTGACTCGGTGTACCCTCTATAGTTCTTTTTCATAAATACACCCATAGTTCTCCGTCTGACAAGTCATCTCTACTTGAAACAATGTTTGTCATGATACTGCTGCAGGCATGGAGAAAAATGATGCAACTTAATCACAATTGCAACGATAGCTGCAGCCAAGCGAAGAGCAATTCACTACCCATAGTAACTAAAAGTTAGAAAGCTGGTCTTAAATTCCAGGAATGATAATTATTTTAATTATTATCCAGAAATAAAAAACAATGAATAAAATTAATTTTTTAAAATTTCGAAAGGATTTTCAGATGCTCCAAAACCGCAAAGGATGGAAATAAAAAGCATCCCAGTTAAAATTCGATGTCCAAACGTACTTATCTGAAAGGTTCCAGTCCTTTATTTTAATAACGGTAGAGAATTATAATTTAGTCTGTACATAACTGATGTGGCCTTTTTTCTGTTTTTCTGGCACTAACCTGGCATTGGAAAATCTTAGAGAGTTTTTTAATAGCTTAAGTTAAAGCTACGATTTATATACACATACTTTTTACACATTCATCTTAATACTGTTATAGTAAAATGGAATTAAAAAAAACAGGCATATTTTGGTGTGTTACCTGTTTTACTCAAAAAATTGGAAGTGGATTCAAGTGAAAGGTTCACTTGTTTTTTTCAGTCCTCTCTTTTAAAAACCCAAGAAAATCATATTTGAATCTCTTTATAACTGATACGTCTTCTTTTCCCTAGAAATAGTTCTAGCCCAGAATAGCTTCAAAAAACTGGATCAGAGGTCCATTGTTTACTAAGTAACAGAAAAGGTTGAAGGCTTTCCCTGCGTTTGATATATTATCGTGGTTACAGCGCTAGCTACAACCTAGTAAAGGATTTGAAAAAAAAATCCATGCACAAAGAAATCTTCCAAAAACACAAGATTTTTGCATTGTTGGGACAGGATCCCACGGAAATTTTGATTGATCGTAGTTTAGATCTTAAAAAAAAAATTTCAGCGAGACAGCCACAGCTTGACAAATAACTAATTTCAAATGGTAGAAAGTTCGTCAGAACTGTGCTAGACAAATGTGAAAGTTATACCTTGCTGGAATACAGATAAATTTGGATAGTATAGAATCTCATCCTGGAAGGTTCCAAGACCTTCGCTTTTCGTACGAATGAACAATTTATGCAAATGTCGTATTCTAGGCCCAGCGGCTAATAGACCAATTTTAGAAAGAACATTAGTAAATTATAGCAGTTAGACTTTAGAACTGAAACAGTCGTTCAGTGTCAAAATAGTCCGTGCACTCTTGTTTCCAACATACCTCATAAAATTACAATTGTGAGGGCTGTTTTAAACGAACTGATGGTCATAGAACCTAGGAAAAGGGATCTTTTGAATGCAAACTGCGAGTTCATGTACACCTTTCATGAGTTGGAAGTGATTTGGGGGATTGGTGGGAATAAGTCTTAACAAGACCTTTCTTTACCTCTTAGGCCCAGGGTCCTATTACGACAAAATAGGATGTAAGACTGAAAGTCATAGCTGTTATTTCAGTGAGAGAGAATATAATATACAAAACCAAGATTCGGGATTTCCCACAAAAGGAGAACCCTGAATTGAGGGCTTGATGAATAGCTTTGCGAGGCAAATTTCTCAGTTTGGTAAAGGGCATAATCCTTAAAACCAGAAAAAGAGGAACTTATGGGTCCCAGTATCTGTCTTATATTTTAATAACAGTTTTCGTGAGGGGAAGGGGTGTATTTTATAGAGGGCGAGCCAGATTTACCAGCATTATTTGAAAAACGGACAGAAAACATTCCATATATGGAGGGTATATGGAATATACCACCGAAGTTTGACTGTTTATCCCATTGTTTTAAGAGCGTCTACTGAAACACAGGGGCCGTATAATTAGAATAGGAAGATTTTTTTAAAGTGCTAACAGCTTTAGCGCAAAGAGGAAGGTATTGAGCAGGGGGCAACTCTTCATATACGGAACAGATCTGACAAAATTAATATATAACATTTGTTTTAATTTTTCATGTACGGTGAGCAAAATTCGAACCTGCATTAGTAGAAAACTGTTCAGAAATTAAATAGAAAAATACAAGTTTTCTTAACTGAAAGTAAGGACACTATAATTTACGCTGAATTTTTTTTGTTTTGTTTTAAAGAGGAGAGTTGGGACTAAGAGTCAAACTTTGGAGTAAAGAGTCTTTGACGAGGATTGAAGGCCTGATAAAGGAATATGAAAAATTTTTAAAACTGAAAAATAAGAACCAAATCCCAATCTAAATTCACACGGAAAGAGTGGAGAAGCGAGATGTCGTGTTCTAAGAGAAGATAGTGAAATCAAATAAATAAAAAAAAGTTTTATCAAAGGAAAAAAAACAGTAGCGACCATAAAAACAAAAAATTATTGTACCTAAGCCAAACCAAGAATCCCAATCCTACAGATACACACAGCTAAATAGTTTAATGAAAAGCAAAAGCAAAAGAAATGGGAATAGAAACACATAAGCTAGGATCTGCCTTTTTGTTCAATTTAAATTTCAAACATATTGCTAAATTTGCCACATTTGCGAAAGTTATCAAAAAGTGTCCGTTATCAATACGATTTACCTTCGTGATTTTTAACAGACGTCATCTATTTTACTCATTAATTCAAGCAAAGGCAGGAGGCCAACCCTATATCGGTTTCTTTCAGGTTTAATATCTTCCCTTTTAGTTGAAAGTCCATTATGATGAAGAAGGGGAATAAAAAGTCTCTATCGTTTTTGTTCGATTGATATTGATTCAAATGAAAGAAAAAAAGAACGAATTTAAATAAACTTCATATAAAGTGACATCCCTTTGTAGTTAATGTTCCAATAGCTTACAATAGCATGTTTTCTATTTTATTTTTTTATTTTTTAAGATCGTTTTCTTGTTTTTGCTTATTCGGCCAAATTTAGCATAGCATAGCCTACCTAATAACCAACATCACTGAAAAAGATGTGTCACTAGGTATTAAATACTTATTTTTCTCTGGAACTTGCTTATGAATATTTAACTAGTCAACTCATCTTTAACACATTTTCTCCTTGAAGTCTAAAAGGGAAGCCGTGCTTTCTATTACGAGATAAATTCGTAAGTATAGTTCTGAAAAACTGAATTTTAAAAGTTCCGTTTTTTTAGTTTGACTGCAGTTATAGCGTCCTGTCCTGACAGTTTGTTCAGGTTTCAATCGGAGATTCTAGGGAGGAGACCTTTAAGATGGCAACCTTTCCATAGCTTTTAATGAATGCCTGAAAAGGAATAGAAATGGCTGAAAAGAATTTAGGGAATTTTTAAGTAAAACAGAAGTCAATTTCTGTTCATTTAGCAAGTGCCAGGTTTCATAGCCGGTTCTAGAGCAGAATCTCGGAGGAGGGGGGGGGGCAATATGACAAGGGCCCAGTAATTATTTAAGAATTAACGACGCTTCTTGACTACTAAGGTCCCTGCGTCGGCCCTGCAGTGCATTCCTGCTGCGTGAAAGGGCCCAGTAATTAATGAAATTCACCAGTTTATTTAAAATAAAGAGTGAAAAACAGAACAAACAGAATGAGGGCGCAAGTAAAAATCTTTTTGGGGTACTGGATCCCCTCCCTGGATCTGCCAGTGCTAGGTGATAGCATCCGATTCGTATATGGTATCTCTAACTACATCCCTAACTAAGTAACTGAAACTAAAAAAGTTGCACGGCTAAGCGGCAGGCTTGTATCTAATGATTCTCACTGTCGCTTGTCTTCTAACTGCAGCCTCTGCTTGATGTCATGGTGTCAACATAGGTTCGATACAGTCACCCTGGGAAAAATACAAATTCTTCCTTAAAGTTGCGACCTATTTAGGTCGTTTCTGGCAAAAAATGTCAAAATACTAGTTTTAAGAAAAAAAAACAACTATGTTGCCGATTTTAAGGCAGGACGCATTCTCAAGGAATCTTCCTATACCTCCCATGTTAAACATTTGGAGTTTGTCTGATGTTCCTGAATTAGTGATTTGGGCGGTTTTTATGTCAATAGAAATTCAAAAATCTGGTGAATATTTTGATCTAATCAAATCTTAAAGCCGACAGTTATTTTTTTTATAATTCCAAAATAATCATAAAACCTCTTTCGGGTTTGAATTCTAGATTTCTATACTTGACACTGTTGTTGTGGGATATCAAAAAATATAGCAAAAAATTGTCTATTCAACAATCATAAACTTTTTTCTATAATATATATCTCCTGGCTGCAGTCCCTTCAAATACATTATATATTTGTGTTCCGAAGTAAAAAATTCCCCTCAAAAGATTAGATCCAGCTGAAATCGGAGCGTGTGAGAATGCATAAATGACACCAAGGGACTAACCACTTGGATTGCTCAGGAGCAATTCAGACAAGTATTATTTAGTTGTAATATGCTTAAAAAGAGTCTAGAGAATAAGTAGCGTGCAGACATCAAACTGCCTGTTAATAAATACATATAAAAAATTATATTGTATAAATAATTACATGAAGAATTGCTAAGGATAACCTACACCTGATCGTAATTTTGAGTGAGAAACCCTTTCAGTTCAACCTTCTTATGTTTGTTTAGTTTAAGCGACGAAGAAAACTGATACATTTGTATTTGACCTAGCTGCCACCTAAGAAAAAGAATTGACCAGGGAGTTAAATTTTTGGACTTTGGCTAGGCCTTTAGGCCAGGTCCCAGGACAGCTACATACCAGGCTTGTATATATTGATTCTTATTGTCGCTTGTCTTCTAACCCCAGACAGTGTGAGCCTCTTCTTGATGTCAAGGGTCGGCCCCGGCACGGCTGCGGGATAGAATTGTATGTTAATGTATATTAAACTACCAATCTGCATTTCATGAGATCTTTTCAGCAATCTTGGTTAATATGATGATTTTCACAGCCTGAAATTAAGAATTGTTTTTGGTAAGCGCAAGTAGCGTTTTCATCTACAGGGCATAGGAGGCATTAACTATACCCGTGTTTGGGGTATTTTCTGTTAAATTTAGGTTTGACCTGATTATTTATTATAGTTTCTATTCGTCTTATATATTGATGTTTTATGCTCTGGAATTACTGCTTGACTTTCTTTCCGTTCTTCATGGGTTTAATGTAGCTCTTCAATTTTCTTTTAAAACCTTATTTTGGTGAAAAATTGTTTTCAAGTTAATTTTAGAAAAAGAAGATACTTCCTGGCACTGTAACGATGTTCTAAGAACGTTGTTTATAAAGCCAGTGTTTACTTTCACGGTTGGGCAGGTGTAATGAACTATCATCAATGAACTGGTGGAATATTTTCTGATTGGAAACTATGGGCCTGTAGCCATGGCATCATCAATATTTACATACACATGTTTGACTGTAAAATGATCAGATTCCATCTTGCCCGATGCTTTGGGATATTCTAAGGAGTCCAAGAATCGGGAAAGCTATTTGCCCGGATATTGCTGGTCAATGGGTAAAAGAGCCAAGCATTTCATCCTAGATAACAAATTAAATAAAAGTAACAAGTATTTTCAACTGAAAGTAAGGAGCAAAATCAAAACTCAAAACGAGCAGAAATGATTACGTATATGAGGGGGTTCGCCCCCTCGCCAATACCTTGCTCTTTACGCTAAAGTATATTTGATACTTTCAAAAGAGTTATTTATTCGAATTGAACGACCTTCGTGATTCAGGGGTCATTCATAAAGAATAGGAACAAAATTCAAACCTTAGCGTAGTAATGTATTGACAAGAAAGCAAACCCCCCTCGTATACGTAATAATTTCTGTATGTTTTAAGTTTTAAGGTTGCTCTTTACTTTCAGTCGAAAAAACTTTTTTTTTATTTACTTTCTGGTCGTTTTTAAATTATGTATACCCTATTACACTTTTTTATTACATTTTTACATATATTTTAAATTATGTATACCTATTACAGTATACCCTGTTCCTGGGTATGGTAATGTGATCGAACCGTCAAAGAGGCCAAACTCTTGGCCAAGGGAACAATAACCTGGGTCACCGCTAATATCCCCAGCTATCTCTTTGGAGGGTTAGCGCCCCTCCCCACTGTCGATATACTAATGACGGTATTTTCTTGCAAACGCTTTTCCTACCCTACGTGGGTTCCTGGAAAAATAAACTACACGATGGTAGAAAATATCTGACATGTATTTTTCAAAAGATCCTTTGAACACAAATCTTTAAGCTCTGAAGACAGACTCCCTAAGCGGACTTTCAATGCAGACTAAAAACATAACACCATTTCTTTATAAAAGCACTTTCTGTAGGGGTGGACCTTACATTGGCCTTGGCCAATCCGTTAAATAAAGGTTCAAATCCCTGGCTTCTTATGAATAATTTTGTCTTTCAATGGCCCAGATCAGCCGAACAAAAATAGATATTTAACCAAAGCTTTTACTTATTACAGACTATTAGCTAAGCGACAGGACTTTAACTTATCATTGAAAATTATGCTATAAATAAATCTAGGCACATATAATTACGAAAAAGAAAACAGGCCATTTATCCGAAAAAGAAAAGAAACAGGGGTGGAACCCCCAACGCCTCTCCCCCTGTAAGATAAATGACAACCTACGTGCCACGCTGGTCCACCCTTATAAACATAAACACTGAACTTCAACTTTACAAAATCCATTTGCCTTCTTTCTTCCCTTTGCGTCAGTGCTTACACCGCTTGGCTTTGGATCTGCCGCCATCCATACATTTCTACTTCAGAACCATCATGCTCTAGACCGTATGGGCATCCGCATGAGGTTTTGAAATTTGAACTCCACAAAATTAGAAGAAAATAAACGTGCTTAGCATGATTAAACAAACATTTTCTCGCTCTCAGAGATTTACATTTGAGAGAAGTGTAGAATTAAATTCTGGCACATTTGATGATGCCAGTCACCATTAAAATTAGCTGAACTAGCCTTTTAATCTCCATCAGTGGAAACACCGCCATATCTCAATTAAAACGTGATTCTTCCCTTGGAATAATTTGAAATAATCCAGGGGCGAAAATACACAGACCTTTGAAAACGATATGGGCAGAGGAAAAACAGCTAAAAGTTTGAGCGAATCATTAATCAGTTTATTCTGGATCCCCTCAGCTCGGATAATCAAAAGAAGAATGGGTATTGATACTAACTGGAGACGGAATCTGGATACGTCGCTAACAGAATAAGGTTTCCCGGAAACAACTGTCGATTCCCATGAAGAAGGGAAAAAACTATGAATAGGATTACTGGACAAAGGTTTGGGTGAAATACGAAGTGACTGGAAGAAAGTATACCCCAAGAAATCCAGATGAAGGAGGTAAATTCTCAGTAACAGGGTCACAACTAGCCAACCAGCTGTTCGTTAAGCCAACAGTCCATCATTAACGGCTCTGCAAAGGGGCTCCCCCCCAAAGAGTTTAAATTTCTCAACTTTTCCATAGCTCGCCGCAGTCCATTCAATTTTATTTTATGAGTATCTTTCGTTTTTATGGAACTTGGTATTTACCATCTGACATATAGGGGAGAGGGGGGCGAAACCACACGGGGGCGAAACCGTCCGTTGGACCTCTCGTCCAAAGTCTTTTAACTAATGCATTCAGAAAATCGCTGCTAGATGCCATTCATGTAGTGCACATTAGGCGGAAAATTTGAATATTTGATGCCAAAGACAACTGAGATAAGAAGTAAAGAAGTTTTTATATACTCTCTGGAAATTTTGACACCTAAAGTCCTCGTCAAATATTTTCCATGCTATTTTAGCTACAGGTTCGTAAGTTAGAAGGATCATAAGAGGTATGTTTCCGGTATTTTCCTCGTAATTTTCATCAAGAAATGTAGGGCGGTTTCCAAAAAAAGGTAAATTTTCAAAATGGCGTCAATAAGGGGTGACTCCGGACAGTTTTTTGGGGGCGACTCCGGACACGTTTCGAGGTGTCCGGTTTCACCCCTTGCTGATGGAAGTATCTCCGAGTCTGGAATTGCAAGTAGCTAGGGCTAGGAAATTACCAAATATTTCAATTTTATTATAGACTAGGAATAGGAACTTATTAAATTCAACTTTCAAAAAACAAAAACAATATTATGCCCCAACAGAGAGCAGAGCTCGTAAGGCTGGGACAGTATAAATGCATAGAAAAAACACAACATCTCGTCATAAAAAAAAAACATACAACATACGAGTTAACAGAGGAGGTCACCCCAGCGCGATAATCCCACAACAAACTATATATTAAAATCTATTATTCATCAATCCAGACACCCAGGCAAAGAACTATTTTTGAAGTATGTTTTCTCAACAAGTCTTAAATGAGAATTCATCTTTCCAATCAGCCGCAGAAGAATTTTCTTTGAAGAAGTCTACCCTTGTGGATACCGTGAAACGCTACAAGAGTAGAATGCAAGATCTTGAGAAGGGTAGCCCAAGTGCAAACAATGATAATGATAGTGTTCGGGAGAGTTCCAAGTTCGTTTTTACTCCCAAACAAGAGAGAGATCTTGCTATATACCTCGAAAACTGCTCAATATTGAAACACGGACTAAATCCAAATGCAACGAGAAAGTTAGCCTAACAATGGGCAACAACTCTGAAGCTCAAATTCCCACCAAGTTGGGAGCTGAATGAAGGAGCAGGATTTGACTGGTTTAAAGTATTTATGAAGCGTAATGCCACTTTGTCCATTAGAAAACCGGAAAATACAAGCCAGGCTTGTGCTGCCGGCTTCAATGCCACTGTAATTGGTGCCTTCTTTCGTAATCTTCAGAGACTGTATAGCAAGTTACAATTTCGTCCTGGTAGGATTTGGAATTGCGACGAAACAGGAGTACTCACAGTTTTTCAGGCTCCAAAGGTGATTGCTAAAAAGGGGGCAAAACAGGTGACACAGACCGTGTCGGCAGAAAGAGGGGAAAATACCACAATGCTGTGCTTTGTGTCTGCAACTGGCCAGACTATTCCATCAGTGTTCGTTTTTCCAAGAGTCAAGGCTCCTGAGAGAATGTATCAAGATGGACCACCAGGATGCATTAGCTTAGCATCGCAGTGGATGGATGACCTCGGAAAATTTTGTTTGTTCATTGTAGCACTTCCAGAATGAACTTAAACCTAGCAAAAAGAATCCTGTTTTGCTCTTGTTCGACAATCATGAAAGAAATATTTCAATTGAAGTAGTTTCCTTATGCAAAGATAATGACATTCATCTTCTGACCTTTCCTCTCCATTGCTCTCATCGCATTCAGCCCCTTGATGTTTTGGTTTATGCACCATTCAAACATGCCATCAGGGAGACATTGGAAGTGTCAGTGAACTTCAGACTGACGAAGAATTTTCTCCTGGAAATTTGTGCTTGTGAGGTTTATGGCGAAACATCAAATTTTTGAACATCAAAACATCAAAAATATCAAATTTCAAACATCAAAGATTGCAACACTATGTTTGTGAGATTGAAGAAGTGAGTGGCAGATTAGCTAAAATAAACTACTTCCGCAAATCAAGTGAAAAGTTCATCTTCCCAGAATGGCCTGATTGTGCTGAAACCGATTTTGATGATATAATTATGAAGTTGCCTACTCCTTTTGCTGCAAGAGGGACAGGGCGATCAGGCAGTCAAAGGCCTTGTATTTGGGTGTGACTTGTCTTGCTATGCCATAAAATAATAATGTGAAATACCCTTAGAGTTCTTTTGATATTCCAGTCAATTCTGCTACTTTTATATTATCTGAATGTACTGTTTGAATTGAACTAATGTATTGAACTAATAGATGTCCGAAAATGCCCCTCATGTGTCCGAAGTCACCCCACGGTAGGGGCGACTTCGGACACTTTAAGACTTCATATGTTTTTTGGTCTCACTGAGAAACGACTTGATGGAAGTCATTGAAAAAAAAATCCTAAGAAAGATGAATATTTAAGCTTTCTGTTCATATAAAAACAAAGTTTGTATCTTTAAAAGAACATCTTATACGGGTCAAAAACTCAAAAACGTACGGTTTCGCCCCCCTCTCCCCTACCGATCGTAATTTCTGTCTGTATGTCGGTCTGTCTGTCTATCGGTGACGGTTTGGCTAGTTTGGGCACTTCCAGATAAGCTAGGACGATGAAATTTGGCAGGCGTATCAAAGACCAGACCAGAGTAGTTAAAAAATAGTCGTTTTTCCGTTTTGACCATCTACGGGGGGAGTAGGGGGGCGGTTAATTCGGAAAAATTAGAGAAACTGAAGTATTTTTAACTTACGACCGGGTGATCGGATCTGAATGAAATTTGATATTTAGAAGAATATCTTGTCTCAGAGCTCTAGTTTTAAAATCAAACTGGACCCGGCGACATTGGGGGGAGTTGGAGGGGAAAACCTGAAATCTTGGAAAATGCTTAGAGTGGAGAGATCGAAATGAAACTTGTTGGGAAAAAAAGCACAAGTCCTTAATACGTAATTGAAATAACTGGAAAGGATCCACTCTCTTTGGGAGGGGGTGTCAGGGGGGGGTTAATTCGGAAAAATTCAAAAGAATGAGGTATTTTTAACTTACGAACGAGTGTTATGGCCTTTACGAAATGTCATATTTAGAAGGATCTCATAACTCAGACCTCTCATTCTAAATCCCAACTGGATCCGGTGTCATTGGGAGGAGTGGGGGAGACTGGAAATCTTGGAAAACGCTTAGAGTGGAAAGATCGGAATGAAAATCGGTGGGTAGAATCTGCAAAAGTACTAGGTCCATGATTGACACAACTAGACCACTTCTGCTCTCTTTGGGGGAGTGGGAGGATTTAATTGAGTAATTCGGAAAAATTAGAAAAATGAGGTATTTTTCACTTACGATTAGGTGATCATACCTTCATAAAATTTGATTTTTAGAATGACCTTGTGTCTAAGAGCTCTTATTTTAAATCCCGACCGGATCTGTTGACATGTGGGGAGTTGGTGGGGAAACCGGAAATCTTGGAAAACGCTTAGAGTGTTGACATCGGGATGAAAATTGGTGGGAAGAATAAGCACATGTCCTAGATACTTTATTGACATAACTGAACCAGATTCGATCTCTTTGGGGGAGTTGGGGGTGGGGGAGGGGTTGGGTTAATTCAGAAAAATTAGAAAAAATGAGGTATTTTCAACTTACGGACGGGTGATCGGATCTTAATGAAATTTATATTTAGAAGGATATCATGTATCAGAGCTCTTATTTCAAATCCCTACCAGATCTAGTGACATTGGGGGGAGTCAAGAGGGAAACCAGAAATCTTAGAAAACGCTTAGAGTGGAGAGATAGGGATGAAACTTGGTGGGAAGAATAAGTAAGAGTCCTAGATACATAATTGATGTAACCGGACCGGATCCGGTCTCTTTGGGGGAGTTGGAGAGGGGAAGATTTCCGGTGCTTTGGCGAGTTCGTTGCTTCTGGACGTGCTAGGATGATGAAAATTGGTAGGCGTGTCAGGGATCTGCAAAAATTGACTTTATAACAGTCGTTTCCCCGATTTGATCATCTGTGGGGGGCTGGAGGCCCCTTAGGGTGGAGAAATGGGGATGAAACTTGATGGGAAGAATAAGCACAAGTTCTTGATACGTGATTGACATAACCAGACTGGATTCGCTCTCTTTGGGGGATTTGAGGGGATTTCTAGTAATATCGTGAGTTCGAGAATAAGTACAAGTTACAGTTACGTGATTGACATAAGCGGACCGGATCTGATCTCTTTGGTGGAATTGGAAGAATTCTTAGTGTTTTGGCAAGGTCGGTGCTTCTTGACGTGCTAGGACGATGAAATCAATAACTCTAGTACCGAGTCTAATTTTAGGTTCCGACCTTGTCACAAGTGCCGTCACATATGAGCTCTTGGCTCTTGTTCTTTAAAAGGTCTTGGACCTTCTTCTCCCTCCTAAGCTTTTTTTTTATTTACTGTAATTTTGTAATCCTCCCACTGGGTCTTGAACCTCTATGTTCCCCCTAACCTCTTTTTTGTTCTCATCATTTGGAACTTCTCCTATTTTTTTTTTCACTACTGCATGCTGAATCCGCATATTTTGTCTCTTTTCTTGCATTACTTTTTTCTTTTCCACTTTTCTCAACTTTGTCAATCGTGCAAAATAAATCATCATTAAATCTGAATTGGACTCCAGTTTCCATCGTCTTTGTCTGCATTTTTTATCGTAGTTCCGTTCGATATTTCTGTTTTCCTTTTTATTTTTATTTTTTTTTGTCGTAGTAGGAATTAACTCGTCGCTGAATGAAATTTGAATTCTTAAATTGTAGTTTCGCTTTGTGTCTTTTTTCTCACTTTTAGTTTTCCTTACCTTTACCGCTGAAACATATATTTCGTCATCAAATGGGAACTGATTTCCGACAATTGGTTTTTCAGATGGCCCCAAAATTTCTCGAACTTCACGAGGAAAAGCGCGTACAATAAATTTCTTCTCTTTTGTTTCTGGCACAATGAGTGTTTCATTTTGGTATATACTTGTTGGTGTCTCGTATTCGTTTATGTGTTTTAAAGTCTACTATTTTCTGAAAACTTTCCCGAAAAATCCATTTCGCGCGTTTTGCTTTCCATATGTGAATTACCCACTTCCATATCTCCAAATGTTAAAGAAGTCACTTTTAAGGATAAGAGTCTCCTCCTACCAAAACATCCACTGCAAGAGTAGGTATTAAGCCTACGTTCATGGTCTTTCTCTGGAATGTACTGTCCTTCTTTGTAATTTCTATTCTCACCCAAGCAAATGGGCATGGGTGCTTACGGAAAAGAAAACAGGTCATCTATCTGAAAAAGAAAAGAAACAGGGGTGGAACCCCAACATTCTTCAAGGAAAATTCTCTTCTTCCGCAAAAAATTTCTCTATGGAAAGATCCTCCCATGTAATCCCCACTCTGGACCCCCCCTTCACCAGAAAAAAAACATCATAAAAACATCTGTAAACTTCTTAATAACCAATACTATATGTAAACAATTGACGAAGTTCATAGCTTCTAGCCCTCCCCCCGGGGACTGTTGGGGATTAAGTTGTCCTCAGACACAACAAAATGGCTACCTAAAAATTTTTATCCGCTGACTTTGGAAAAGTCGTGGGAGGGAGCCTAGTTACCCTACAATTTTTGGGTCACTTAAAAAGGGCCCTAGAACTTCTATATCCCGTTCTAATGACACTTCTCACAACATTCTAGGACCACTGGCCCTGAAAAAAAAAACAAATAAACACGCATCCGTGATCTTTCTTCTGGCAAAAAATACAAAATTCCACATTTTTGCAGATAGGAGCTTGAAACCTCTACAGTGGGGCTAAGGTTACTGAAGCTAATCTTTTTTAGGCTAAAGCCCGTCCTTGGTATTGAAATTCGTTCATTTTGACTTGAATTGCTCACAATGTACATATAGACAAGTGCAAAAGAGGTCTATGCCGGCTCCCACCCACACCCCCTAAATTTTGAGAGTTTCCATTGTTTCATTACGATTTTCTATATTTTTCGTCCGAATAATATTTTCAATATTCTCCAGCGGTTGCGCCCCCCCCCCAAAAAAAAAAATCACCCTCCCAATAAATGAATGAGCATGTGGTTGCTTACTATTGTAGTATTTTCACACTATAGTTGAAGAATATTCATCTTAATGACGTGTCGGCCCAAAATTTACACCAAAAATTGATTTACGCGGTTCTACCCTAAAAAATGGATTTTTAATTTCAGCAAATACATCAAAAGAATTGGCTTATTATGCTGATTCTCAACACATTAGCTTCATTAGCCTTAGTGTCAACTATCAAAAGAAACGAGCCTGAGAAAATTTACCTGATTTTCGATAATGGTGGATAGAAACGCCAGAGAGTCAAAGAATCTTAATAAATATCACAGCCTCAAATTTAGCGTATTAGAAAACCCTACTGTAGAGGTTTCAAGGTTTAATCTGCAAAAATTTGGAATTTGCATTTTTTTTTTTTTTTTTGACAGAAGAAAGATAATGGATGTGTGTTTATTCATTTGTTTTTTTCCTGCCGGGGTGATCGTATCGAACCAATGGTCCTGGAATATCGAAAGAGGTTCATTCAAACAGAAACTAAAAGTTCTAATACCCATTTAAGGGGCCAAAAAGTTTGGAGGGCAGCTTTTTTCCCCAAAGTCACCCTATTAAGATTTTGGAATATCCATTTTATTCAGAATCTTTGAAAGGTTCAATAACTATGGCTTTGGAAATAACTTTGGACCCCCACAGCCCGTGGAGAAATATTGGTGAGCTATGAAATTTTCCCATTGTTTATATATTATATTTGTTATTGAGAAGTATACAGACATTTTTCAGGGGTGTGACGGGTGACTTCTCTGATTGGGGGATTTTTTCCTTGGATAATTATCTGGGGTAAGGGGAGCCCTCGGGGAGGGGGGACATTCCAGGGGAAATTCTGCATTTGGGGAATTTGCCAAAGTGCCTATAAGATTTTTTTTAATTGTCTTACTTCATTTTCCCGACTCAATTTTACGTTTGGAGATATTAAGGGGATTTGTCAGGGGAAAATTTTCACCGGGTTGACATTGTCTTAACGATGTTTCCATGGGGAGATATTTCACGGGTGACATTTTCCATGGGGTAATTTTTCGCAGGGGGAATTCACATTGGGCGGAGGATGTCCGGAAAATTTTTGATGGAGGGTGATTTTCGGCATGATTCAAAAAACAGTCAGAAATAAAACACTTCTTTTCAAATGAAAGTGGATTAAGAATAATTTTTCAGACGGAATTGTCTTCAAGAAATTTTCTGGGGAAATTTTCAGCGATAATGGAATTGTCGGAAGGAATTTCCCTGATGTGGGGGGGGGGGTTAAATATCGAAAAAAAATTAATGGAGGATTTTACGTGGCAGGAGGAGATATCCATGGATCGCTATATGTCGCTTGGTTAGTACAAGTGCCATAAAAAGACACGCCAATGCAACCCATGCTATTTTTTTTTCAAGATGGGGGATTAAAACTCTACCCTAGAGCGGGCAACCCCCTCAAATACATATCGATTTTGGTTAGTGTTAACTTGTAGTGTTAGGTCTACTCCTTACTTTATGTGCCAGGAAGCCGTAAAGTAAGGAGTAGACCTAACACTACAATTTTTAACCGGACCGAATTTAACCAATTTTTACCAATTTTACCAATTTTTAACAATTTTTTATTAACATAACCGGAGCGGATATGCTCTCTTTGGGAGAGTTGGGGGGAGGGTTAATTCTAAAAAATTAGAAAAAATGAGCATTTTTAACTTACGGAAGACTGATCGTATCTTAATGAAATTTCATATTTAGAAGGAACTCAAAACTCAGATCTCTTATTTTAGATCCTGACCGGATCCAGTGTCATTAGGGGGGAGGGACAGGAAATCATGGAAAACGCTTAAAGCGAGAGATCAGGATGAAACTTGGTGGAAAGAATAATCACCAAGATAGTCCAAGATAGGTGACTGACATAACCGGACCGGATCCGCTCTCTTTGGTGGATTTGGGGGGGGGGAGTAATTTGGAAAAATTAGAAAAAATGAGGTATTTGTAACTCACGAACGGGTGGTCAAATCTTAATGAAATTTGATATCTAGAAAGATCTTGTGCTTTAGAACTCTCATTTTGAATCCCGAACAGATCTAGTGACATTGAAGGGAGTTGGAGGGGGAAACCTGAATTCTTGGAAAACGTGAAAATCGAGGCATCTTACGAATGGGTGATCGGATCTTAATGAAATTTGATATATAGAAGTATCTTATGTCTTGGATGCTCCATTTTCAATTAGAATCGGATCTGGGGACATAGAGGGTTGGAGGGGGGTTAACAAAAATCTTGAAAATCGGAAATCTTGGAAAACGCTTAGAGTAAAGAGATCTGGATGAAATTTGGTGGGAAGAATAAGCACAAGCTATAGATACGAGATTGACATAATTGGTACGGATCCGTTCTCTTTGGGGTAGCTGGGGGTTGTTAATATGGAAAAATTAGAAAAATTGAGGTAATTTTAACTTAAGAACGGGTGACCAGATCTTAATGAAATTTGATATTTAGAAGGAACTCATGTCTCTGAGCTCTTATTTTAAATCCCTTAAATCCCTTTATTAAATATTTAAATCTGTTGACATTAGGGGGAGTTGGAGGAGGAAACTGGAAATATTTGAAAACACTTATAAATGTCGTAGATACGTGATTGACGTAACCGGACTGGATCCGCTCTCTTTGGGGGAGTTAGGAGTTGGGGTTCAGTACTTTGGCGAGTTTGGTGCCTCTGGACGTACTAAGACGATGAAAATTGGTAGGCGTGTCAGGGAGTTGCACAAATTGACTTGATAAAGTCGTTTTCCCCAATTCGACCATCTGGAGGGCTGAAGAGAGAGGAAAAATTAGAAAAAGCTGAGGTATTTTTAACTTACGAGTGTGTGATCAGATCTTAATAAATTTTGATATTTAGAAGGACCTCGTGACTCAGAGCTCTTATTTTAAATTCCGACCGACATTAAGCCTCTGATTTTCCTTTTAAAGCAATTCTATTTTATTCAATCTATTGATTCTATATTGATCCATACCATATGAGCTCTTGACTCTTCCAACCTCGTCACAAGTGCCATATGAGCTCTTAGCTCTTGTTTTTCTTTTTTTTTAGTTTGGTACGAAAGCCAATTTATAGAAATTTGAAAAAATCAGCCTCAAAAACCATAAAAATAGTGTCAGATCGAAAAGACCACTGCTTCATTGGAATCGCCGTAGCTGAAAACATCTTAAAGGAGAATTACGGTCCTCCATCTCGAGCATCCCATGCGAAACAGTGATCTTCCTTTTTCGTCAATATCGGGTACTGAAATTCTTCTATATGGGGGTTTCCAGCTGTGGTTGTTCCAATGGGGCAGTTTTCATTTTGATTTGACTCCGTTTTGTGGGGTTGTGGGCTACTTTTTTAATCCTCTTAAATTATTTTTTGCAACGAAATGTTTTCACTTTAAAAAAAAACACGATGGGCTAGGGTTCATCATTTGCTAGGTTGCCTCTGAGGGGCAACCATGACCGTACCCCCCAGAGCCTGGGGCAAAGATTGTAAGTAATGCGTGTTATTCATTGTTAACATATAAAGTTTTTAAGTAAGGGTTTGCAGTAAACTTTTGAGAAAACCCATTTGATTGGAAAGGGAAAGTTCTAGTTCCCTTTCTAATAGTCAAAAGTGATCGGGCAACCCCCTGCACTCTTTTTCCCCCAAAGGAGTAAATACTAATTTTCAGACAACCATTTTATTTGAAATAGTCCAAAGTTAAAATAACTATCCCTCTAGGGTTGACAATCCCCAAGCACACGGGGCAGCGATTATAAGTTATGCAAGGTGTATGTCGTTAACATATAAGGTTTTTATGGAAGGGAGTCGTATAAACTTTGAAAGGAGCTCATTTAGTTGTAAATAGAAAATTCTAGTGCCCTTCTTAAGAATTGAAAGTTATCTTAGGGCAACTTGCCCCTCCTCTTATGCTCCTTTTATCCCAGGTACCTCCAATCGAAATTTTGAGATAGCCATATTGTTCAAAATAGTCTAACGTCAAATATCTGTAACTCAAAGGCTGACAAGCCACTCACAACCCCTGGGGCAAGGGCCGTAACTTATGCAAGTTGCACATTTTTAACATAAAAGGCTTTTTCAGAGGCAAGGCTATGGCATTTCCTATAATAAAGAGCCATAAGACTTCAGCGTTTTTCCCAGGTGCACTTCATATACAATGGATGGTCGTATAAACTTTGGAGTAGGCTCGTTAGATTGAAAATCGGAAGTTTTAGTGTTTTGTTGAAGCGTCAAAACTAATCGAAGGGCAACTATTCATCCCGCACCCTCTTTTCCCTTTATGCATGTGATTAAAATTTTGAAATAGCTATTTTGTTCAATATAGTCCAAAGGCCCAATAACTAGGCTTATGGATTTGACAACCCCCAGTCCCCCGGGGCAAGGGCTGTAAGTTATGCTAGTAGCTAATTGTTAACATGTTCGAAATAGTCGCGATGTCTAATAGCTATACCTCTGGGCGTGTCTTGCCCCCACAGCCCCCGGGACAAGGTTTCTAATTATGTAATTTGCCCATTTTTTAAATGAAGCATTCTGAAAGGAGGGAATATTTGATCCTGGGTATTTCGGAAAACGCTAAGGGTATTGAGGCACAATTTCAAGAAATGTTGAGGGGTATGTTAAGCTAATTCAAAATAAAATACCTGAATCCAAGCTATACAAAAGGCCTATCTGCAATATTTTAGGAACATTTAAGGGTGTTAACTTGAAACTTTCAGGATAACTACTACTATTGCTACTATTCCAGTTTGAAATGAGACTGGTTGCGATTAAAAATATGACTACATCCAACTGTAACCACGAATGCTTGCAACTACTATTACATTTACTTGTGACTACTTTTAGAGAAGGTCAAGAGGATGTTAACTTTGAAAGTTTAATGTTGAAGAAAAAAATATTTTAGACTTTCTGATACTTTGCAACTACAATGTCCATTGATATCCAGAGGAAATGGGGAATTTTGAGAACTTGAAACGTAGGCAATCAAAAACGAACAGAAACTAATTTAAAAAGAATTTCCGAAAAGGAAGTTTTTCAAAGAAAAGTAGAGAGCTATATTATCTTTATGATCAGCAAAAATAAATTCCTCTAATAGTTCAAAATCAGAACAAAATTATTATTACTATTAAAGAAATTACTATTACAATACAAATAAAACCCAAAACGAGCAGAAATTAAATAAATAACCATATGAATCAAATACACAATAGGTACTAATATAAATGAATAGATAAATCTTAAAACAAGTAAAACTTCAATTGAATATTGAAATAAAACTTAAAACGAAGAAAATTCATTACAACTAAGAATTTGACATATGGCCCCATCTCCCTTCACTAATTGTAAAAGTCTAAAGCCTACTGTATCATTTGCCCTTTACTGAAGACTAATTATATATACAAATATTTTCTTTTGTACTTACAACACTGTAAACTAAAATAAGAATTTGAGTGACACAAAATCTTGAATTACTGAACTTTCAGAAATTAATATCGCTCTATATCAAATATTTAGTTCCATTTTTATTAGTTCTTTTCAAGGACTGTTCAATACAAATATATTTTTCAATATAACGCAAATGATGCAGTAGGCCTTAGACTTTTACAATTAGGGAATGGGCGAGAAGTTGCCAAACTTTAATTTCTTAGTGATTTTTGTTCGTTTCAAGTTACATTTGACGTATTCAATTTAAGTTTTGCTCATTTTAAGATTTATTTGCTCATTAAGTATTATTACATGTTATGTGTTTTTTTTTTTCATGGTGGTTAATCTAATTTCTGTTCGTTTTGGGTTTTGTTTATCCTTATCATCAATTTCTGGTCATTTTGAGTTTAAATTATTATAGGAATTTATTTCTGTTAGTCTTAAAATTAATATGGCTCTTTACTTTTCTTTGATTAAACTCTTTTTTTGGAAAGTTTTTTTTTAAATTAGTCATCATTAAAACTCTGATTTACAATGGTTAATTTTGGTAATATTTGTCCATGATTAAAGAAAATCTTCTAAAAATTTGTTTTGTTAGCATATGTGATTAAGTTGATATTTTCATTTTTTTTTTTTTTTTTTTTTTTTTTTTTTTGCGTTCTGGCAAATCAGGCACTAAAAATTACCTCCTGGTAGAGAAGAAAAAAGAAAATGCGAGAGGAAGACAGAAAAAGACGGGCAGTCAAGCCAAGAGGCAGAATCATGGGTTGGCAGATAGGCAAATTGGCGAAAGAGTTTAAGCCCAGGGCTGGCTTTTATTTGATAGATAGACATGTTGCAACTTAAAAACGCAAACAAATAACTAGTGGATTTGAATCGTTTTAATTCTTGTGGGCTCAAAGCGATTGAATTGGGCACTATATGTACAAAGTTACTGGTCTCTTGAAGCATCGCTTAATTGTGCTTACATCCAATTTCTGGAGAATATCCAGTGTTTTGAACACTTAAAAGTTTAAATACGAGGCTTTATCTTTTCACTGGCAATATTTTTTTGGAAAAAGGCCATCCTAGGTAGATTTTAAAACATTTCTTTGATATCGGCTCAAAGTCATTTTGTTTTTCTTCGGGCTGTTTGTATTGGTTGCCCGTGTCCTTGCTGGCGGATGTAATCCACCCTGAAAAACGTCTTTTACCATTTAACTTAAAGCCAGAGATTAGATTAGCTTCTCGTAAATAGTTCTTGGCTTATCCCTAGACGTCAAAAATTGAGCCTCTTATAGTAGCCCACATTATAGTGTGCCTAGTCTTAGATCGTTTTGACTGAAGTTTGACAGATTCCTTCGCTTAATAAACCTGATTAAAGGACAATAGAGACCAATCGCAACGGCAAGATTTTGATTTTTCAAGGTTTCAACACGAGGGTATACACTTATCAATGAGGTCTTGGTCGACTTAGCAGTATATTCACATTTGCTTTTTGTGCGGAGTCAGTCCCAATATCTCAGCAGTAAAACCATGAGCAGAAAGACGTTTTGCTGATTAAGTTGAACATTCCGTAAATATTTTTTATTGCTGAGATTGTTTAAAATCTTCAAAATTACCACATAATCCTCAAAAATGAAGTTTTACTCAAGAATGTCCATGATAAATATCTATAAACTAGAGATCCTTTGAAAGTCTTTAACGATTTACTTTGTACAGGCTTTATATGTCTCAGTATTGTTGTTTTCAACCTTCCATATTCTGGATATCAACTACTATTACACAGATTGATCATTGCTTACGATCCTTTATCCAGAAGTGTACGGAAAAATGGGACTTTCAATAGAATCAAGCATTTAAACTACTCATTTGGTAAAGTTCTGCAGCCTTAAGATGGTCTTCTTAGAAGAAGATTCTTCATTACGAGAAGTAATTCTTCATTAGAGAAGTACAATAAATCAGTTTTGTTCATTGTAATTTTTAGCATCATAGCACGGACAGATCCGTTCCTGTAGGGTTTGAACATCGCTACGGTTCAATTCGTACATCCTAAAAATGTTAATCTTACAACAAGTAATAAAGTTGCTTTTGAGAAATATAGTTAACTGAAAATTATCGTTCACTTTTCCAGATGGTTGGACTACAGACGACCTCGTTTTTTTGTGGAGAGATGGTGATCCGGTTCAGATTAGAAAAAACCTTCACTTGCCTCGTTTTACATTAGAAAAGTTCTACACAGACTACTGTAACAGCAAGACTAATACCGGTAGGTTGCTTAATTAGTAGCTTGGAAATTTCTGGGGCGAAACTTCGGGGTTGAAAATTACTTTCTTGGTGAATATTTGTAACATTTAATTTTTTAACCCGATAATATCCTTTAGTTGTTCTAATACTCAAATATGCTATGACTGAACAGGCCAGTAACTAAAAATGTATGTTTCTGACTTTACTTCAAACCTCTTAACAAAAAATTAAAATATCAAACAGTTTGTGGCAACAAACTGTAATTTTGGAGAGATTCATCCAAATAGTAACCAAAACTGTAAAAAAAGGTTTTTGATACATATTGATGTATCACAAGAATTGGCTTCTTATGTTGAATATATATTAAGTTTATTAAGTTTAATGTTACCCATCAAAAGCTACGAGCCTGAAATAATTTGCCGTATTCTTAAAAAGAGGGGACAAAGCTCCAAAAAGTCAAGGAATTTTGATGAAAATTACACGATCACTTTCAGAATATCAGAAACCTGGCCCTAGAAAAACACTATTTATCATTGGGGAGTATACAGAAACCTTCGAGGGGTGGGAATTTTCTGAGATGGAGATTTTGACTTGGGAGAAGGACTTCGGGGATTTCGTTGGAAAGGAGGTTTCCGGGGGTGTACTTTTCAAGGGAAATATTACACGGGGGAATGTGTCAGAATTCCTGTACGAAATTATTTTTATCTGTCTTACTTTTTTATTTTGTGACTAAAATTTATACATGGAAATGTTCTGGGTAATTGTCAGTGAAAACTTTTAGTGGGGGTTGGAATTTTCCACGGAAGAGATTTTCCATTAGGGGAAGGGTGGGGGCTTCCAGAAAAATTTCAATGAGGGGGACTTTCGAAACGGTTTTAAAACCAATCAGAAATTTAATAAAAGAAGAGCTAAGACCTCATATGGCACTTGTGACAAGGTCGGAAGAGCCAAGAGCTCATATGGCATGAGCTCTAGCAAAATTCTAAGAATCAAAAGATTAATTTAAAAGAAAGATCATAGGCTTAATGCAGGTCGGGATTTAAAATAAGAGCTCTGAGACATGAGGTCTTTCTAAATATTTAAATTGATTAAGATCCGATCAACCACTCGTAAGTTGAAAATATCTCATTTTTTCAAATTTTTACTTACCCTTCAGCTCCCCCCCCAGACGATCGAATAAAGGAAAACGATTTTATCAAGTCAATTTGTGCAGGTCCCTGACACGCCTACCAATTTTTATCGTCCTAGCACGTCCAGAAGCACCGAACTCGCCAAAGCACTGGCCCCCCCTTAGCTCCCCCAAAGAGAGCGGATCCAGTCCAGTTATGTCAATGACGTATCTACTACATTTGATTTTTCTACCCACCAAATTTCATCCCGATCTCTCCACTCTAAGTGTTTTCCAAGATTTCCTGTTTCCCCCTCCAAATCCCCCCCATGTCACCTAATCTGGTCGGGATTTAAGATAGGAGCTTTGAGACGTGAATTCCTTCTAAATGTCAAATTTAAAAATACCTCATGAACGTTCACCCGTTATTAAGTTAAAAATACCTCAATTTTTCAAATTTTTCCGAATTAACAACCCCTCCAACTCCCCCCAAGAGAGCGGATTCAGTCCGGTTATGTCAATCACGTATCTAGGACTTGTGTTTATTCTCTCCACCAAGTTTCATCCTAATCTCTCCATTCTAAGCGTTTTCCAAGATTTTCGGTTCCGCCCCAAATTTTCCCCAATGACACTGTATCCAGTTTGGATTTAAAATAATGGATTTAATTTAATATGAGTTACGAGGTCCTTCTAAATATGAAATTTCATTGAGATCCAATCACTCCTTCGTAAGTTAAAAATACTTCATTTTTTCTAATTTTTCAGAACTATCCCTCCCCCCAACTCCCCCAAAAAGAGAGAATCCGTTCTGGTTGTGTAAAATACGTATCTAGGACTTATGCTTACTTTACCCGCTAAGTTTCATCCCGATCCCTCCACTCTAAGTGTTTTCCAGGATTTTAGGTTCCCCCCTCCAACTCCCTCTGTTGTCACCAGATCCAGTCGGAATTTAAAGTAGAAGTCTGAGACACGATATTTTTCTAAATATCAAATTTCACTAAGACCCGATCACCCGTTCGTAAGTTAAAAATACCTCATTTTTCTACTTTTTCCGAATTAACCGTCCCCCACTTCCCCCAAAATACCTCATTTTTCTACTTTTTCCGAATTAACCGTCCCCCACTTCCCCCAGATGGTCGAATCGGGGAAACGATTTTTTTTTTTTATTTAATTTGATCTGGTCCCTGATACGTCTGCCAAATTCCATCGTCCTAGCTTATCTGGAAGTGCCTAAACTAGCAAAACCGGGACTGACAGTCCGACAGACCGACAGAATTTGCGATCGCTCTATGGCATTTGGTATTTACCAAGTGCCATAAAAACTAGTCTTTCTTCAACTGAAAGCAAGCCTAGGAAAATTTTACAGACAGAGATGTCCGTAGGAAATTTAAAGGGAATTTTCGGCAAGGATGGTATTGTCCAAGGGAATGTTCCGATAAGAGATTTTATCCTGGAGATACATTCCATTGAAAAACTTTTCGTGGGGAGGGGGATTTTCCTGTGGAGGGGGAGGGAGATTTCAGGGTATTATTTGAAAAACTATCAGAATTACCATAAAACTATCAAAACTATCATAAATAAGGAAAAGACAATTTTTTTTTAATTTAAAGTAAGGAACGACATTAAAACTCAAAACGAACCAAAATTATTCAGTATATGAGGGAGGCTACTCCCTCGTTAATACCTCGCTTTTTATGCTAAAGTTTGACCTGTTGTCAATTCTTCAAGGACTACTTAAAGAACTACTTAATTCTTTAAGAACTACTTTACAGAACTACCTGAAACACAAAGGCCGTTTAATTAGAATAAGAAGCTTTTTAAAGTATGAAAAAACTTTACCGTGAAGAAAGAGCTAATATGGAGGGGATGGCATCTCTCATATACCGAATCATTGTGTGTTTTTTGGTGTTGGTGAATGGTGTCTTGTGTTTGCCAATGGAGGAGTATTCTTGGAAATGTATGACCTGGCACGCGAAGGGTCTATGCAAAGTATCGCCAACTGTGCTGTCTCACAATGAGGGAGATATCTGGCTATATGAATCTTGCCGCAGCTGATATGGTATCTCCAGCTGACCCACTGGATATGTCAAAGATGGTTATTTTCAAAGGCAGTAATATATTGTTTTTTCTGTTCCGCAGCTAAATAAGACATTTCCTAGAGATAGCTGGAACAGATAAAACGTTGCTCTGGAACAGCCATAGCTTCAGCTGCTGACAGTATACTGTGGATTTCTAGACTGGAAGAAGCCAATGAAGTATTGTGTCGGCTAGGGCATTTCTGGTGTGTAGTTTTTTTTTCAGAATCACCACTGGAAGTCACTGCACCTAAGCACTTGAAGTCTGTCACCTGTTTGATATCGTCGCTTCTGAGCTGTTTTCCTATGGCTAAAATGCTCAATGACATTGCCTGAGTCTTTAGAGCACTGATTTGTATTCTGAACTGTTCAGCTATCTTTCCAAGTTTGTTAAAAATTCCTAAAGCTTATGCTTTTCGGCTTGTATGAGCTGTACACAATTGACTAAGTCAACGTTCTCGAGAAACTTCTCTGCAATTCAGATTCTCTGTCTATTTATGTGTCTAAATAAGTAGTTGATGACTAGGCTTCCTTGACACTAGTCATAATTTTGAAGCAACTCGTGTTGCCATGTATTCTGGCTCTTCGTATATGTCAACAAGGTGGGTATTAGACGAACTAGTTTTTGGGAAGTTTGACTATACATTCTGTTCTCTATTTTTGTGGGAGCCTTTCGATCTAACACAGGAGCAAGAAGAAGGATAGCCAGATGATCAAGATTCGTCGTAGGCTAGAACTGATCATTCAAGTTGGTGATGTTTGGCACAAAAGGAATCAAAGAGAGTGTTGATTACCCTTCTGTAGCTTTTGGCTTTTAAAAAAGACGCATAGACTTTTCATTTCAATCGAATGACCCCCTTTCTAGTTTCTTAAGAAATCCCTTTCCATTTGAAATGGAGGGGACAAAATTTGGAACTTTTCAGACTCTTTTTAGGGCTGAATTCTGAGGGTAGGCAATTTTTTTCCTTCTATGTTGGGGTCCCCTTAGCCGAAGTTTTCAAATGTGATTTTTAGACCAATTTAAAATATTCGGTGCTTTTTTAGCACCTTTTCTTAGAGGAGGGACCAATCTTTTGAATAATTTTTTGTGCCTTAGCCTTGCTGGCCCAAGGACTTAAGGCAGTAAGTTTCAAAGCGATCAGGCAAAAAAAATCTTGTAGCTTATTTCAATGCCTCTAACGCCTCCCCTTTCCTACAGCAAATTTTCGATGATCTTGCTGACCAAGAAAACAACCCCTAAGATCACTAGACTCCCAAGATGAAACATGCCACCCCTTCCCCTTACTTTCCACCATAAAATATATCTGTAAACAATTCACAGTTTCCATAATTTAAAACCCTTTTCCCAGGGCCTCTGGGGGCTATGTCGTTCTTGAGTGCTAATTTATTGATATTTTCAAAATATTTTGAACAAAATGGCTGCCTCGGAATGCTGATTAGATGTCCTAAGAGGCTACAAAAGGACAAGAACAGAGGCAACGCTAAAGCATTCCCTATAATTAAGAGCCGTAAGGCTTCAATGCGTTATTTCGTTTTAACCAGAGGCACTTCATATGGAAGGGGTGATCGTGTTAACTTCGGAGGGAGTTTATTCGATTGGATATCAAAGTTCTAGTGCCATTTTTAAGGATCAAAAGTGACTGGAGGGCAACCAGCCCCTCCCCCAGCCCCGTTTCTGTAAGTACATCCGAGTAACATATTTAGCTCTTAAGTTCTGACTGGTTTGCTTAAAGTAAATTTGACTGCTCAATACAATACAATAACTTATTACTTATAACAAGAACAACTAGTCTAAAGGAGCTCAGAGCAAGCCGACATTAAGATTCAGAGCGGTTTCCATGTTCGACAAAAAATTACTAATATTTAAGCTACATTTTTCGTTTCGGTTTACGGGAAAGTATCAGCTAGAACGATAGAAAAATTAACTTTGTATTAGGCGTCGTGTAAGATTTTTGTCAATGCGGTTTACTTGCATCTTTTGTGCATTAATTTCTGCACGATCATCGTCAAATTGGGAAACTTGGGGGCAAATTAAAAACCTATTGAAAATAGATTGAAAATCTTATTAATGAATTAATGAATATGAAGCTATCGGTAATGGTTTTATTTCATGCTTTACTCATTGAAATTGCTCACAATTTAATAGCCAATTATAAGGTATATTAAGTTATTAGTTAGTTAGACGTTCCAGGTTAACAGTTACTTCACATTAATTTTAAGTGAAATACGAATTAGATTACAATTTCAACCTAAAACAGATTCTGATTCTTAACCTCCCAGATTTTCTGGAATCTGAGCACTTCAGTATTATGAGAACTCAACGTCTAGAAGCCTAGATTGGCAAAAATACGAAAGGTCAAGAAACATTCCTATCAAGGGTAGCCGCTAGCAACGTGAACCTTCGTGAGCTGGAAATTTTTGAAGATGCTAGACAACGCTGAGTCTGCTTTCGATTTTTTTTTCTTTGAGAAGTGTCAGACATGGGCAACATAAGGAATAGGACAAGAAGAATCGTTCGAAGCAAAAATCGTTTATAGATAAGTGATGCATACTACGGACTTTTTTGACAATAACCACTTTTACTGCTAAAATAGCATATTTTCTTAATGGCCTTCTGTATGCCTAAGAAAAGACTGCTTGTCTCGTCTTTCAGAACTTTCAGCACATATTCAGTTATTCCACTTTTTGTTCCGTTTCCATGTTCAATATTTACTTTTCAATAAAGTTTGACGTGTATAAAAGATAATACTACTAAAAAAGCAAAATGTCTTCTTATATGAGTTTCGTTTTATATCTTCCAACTATTGTGTGTTTTTAACGTGAATAAGGTTCACCGGGATTATTTTAGTTTCGGCGTATGAGTATCTCAAGTAGTTAAAATACTTTGGAATACATCCCCTGTAGCATAAATAAAACAGTAAAATATTTTAGGGCTTTGGTCATTTTCAAATTTTAAAAAATCTATCAAATAGACACGTTCTCGTAAAACCTCGTCTGCAAATTAAAAATCTTTTTCGAACTGTAGATCTAATTTTCCGTCTCATTATCTCTAAACCCTAGCCTTGCCCTCGTATAAGGACAAAAGCTATCTAAAAGTCATCTCTTGTTCAAGTGCAAGAGGCCTTGAAGACCCTAACTTTCGCCAAATTGTCCCCATGAAAAATTCCTTTTCTGAGGCAATAGGCTCCGCAGCACGCGCATAAGTTGTATAGTATTCCTATAGGAATAGAGCCTGATTTTATCTCGAGGATTACACTTGACAAATACAAACAAACTACTAACTGTACTAAAAGCCCAAAGAGAATTGAAAGCTATATATAGAAGTTGGAATACGGAGTATGAAAGCGTAACCTTCCACGATTTAACAAAGACAGGGATTATAAACTATTAGTATTTATTTTTGTGTAGTATCTAGCAACTTTGTTCAATAAGCAGTACCAGGGGACCGAGCATCGCTCAGTAAAAAGAAAGAAAGTTTTTTATTATATTTTTCAAAATAGCTTTATTTTCATTTATATGAATTTAGAGTTATAATACGTTGTACAAAATAAAACCATTATTTTACTGGACGTCAGGGTATTTATGACGTCATTCATATGAAAAAGGTTCTCAAAAAACGAATTTCTCTAAGTTGCGACCTATCTAAATCGTTTTTCACACCGGCAGACAAACAATTGTACTATTAAGAATATTTCTATTAAAAGAATAATAATCATTGAGTGAAATCTGGTATACAACTTATTATCGCAATTTACCTGTCACCATGCGTTGGATTTAACCCGAAGGAATTAAGAATCCAAAACTCACTTCGCAGCTATCGAAAAGCTTATAACCAGCTGATTTGTCTAAAAAAAAAATGTGTTTGAAATTCCTTTTACTTACGCTCCAGGCTTTCAGTTTTCAGGGATCTCTAATTTCAGTCAGCAGACGAATTATGAAATATACTAAGGAAGCTGGAAGGAAAAAGCAAATTTTCTAAATTTGTGATCAATTTAAGCTATTATTTGTACCAGAAAATGGTTATGTAACAATTTTCAGAAAAAAAAATATAGTGTCGTTTTCGAGAAAAATTTACAGAGAAATAAGCTATATATAAAGCTATACTTGTATATAATCGTACATAAACCTAATTGTATGAACCGGAAAAGGGTATCGTATAATTGTATATAATAAAATAAAGTTTGCCCTCCTCCATGGGGCAAACTAAAAGTGTGTAAACTGGGCAGGGTTTGAAGCTAAGGGAAAAGTTGGGGTTGTACAAAGTGAATTCAAATATATTTTAAATACTAATTCCTGTCATCACTGGTAATTTCTGTATAGAAAAAATCACGTGTTTAAATGTTTGTAATATTTACTAAACTGGTTTATTGACATTCAAAAGATTTGTATTACTTTTACGCAACAAGTACCAAAATTAGCTTATTACTGTAGAATGTTCCCCAATTTTCAAACCCTGTTGAGTCACACTTTCTCTCCATGGTGCCGCATTGATTTTCTGCTTGTTCCATCTATTTATCTCCTAATTCCGTCCTATTAACTATATTTATTTTGCCATTAGAGTTGATTCCCACTGGGATAGCAATGTAAATAATCCCTTTAACCACCTCAGTGTCTACAATATCCTGAATGGTCCTTTGTTGGCCTTAGAAAATTGTTTTCATTTAGTAACTTGTGACAGCCATTCTAAAGGAACCTAAATGGATTGTGTAAAAAGGTTATTTTACCATCACTTTTGGAGAAAAAAAATGATTTATTATAGTAACTGTACGATAAGCAGATTTTTAGATTTTAAATATTGCAACTGATATAGGGTAAAACTTGCTCGCATTAGGAGGTTCGTTGAAGTTGACGAGAACTGTAGAGGATTTGTGTTGGTTAAATGGCCGAAATTGCCACTTTGCTCGCTTGTGATCTCTTTCGATATTTTAAGGGGCACTAGAACGGCGGTCTTCCATTTAAATATGCTCTTCTCTAATATTCTAGGACCACTGACTATCTATGAGCATCTAGAAAAAACAGCAACAAAAAAAAACACACGTCCGTTGCCATTCTTCTCACAAAAATGTACTACGTTTTTCATATTTATAGATTCAAGGGGATTTTCAAACTTGCAGAATTTGGTGGTGTAGTTTCCATTAAGATAACATTGATTTCAGAGTTGGTTTCTCAGGTATTTTCTGTTTAACGAATTACCTCCAGCTCATCAGATGGATAAATTAAATTATATATTTGGAAACAGCATAAAAAAACAGAATGTGTCTAAGCTGCACATTCTTTTAAACTTCCGTCTTTCGAGTATCTGTTAGGCATAACAGAGTTCACATTTTTGCTTACTGTTCATTATCCTCGACAGAATGAAATGCCAAAAATTATGTAGGGGATCAAGCTACGGAGGGAACGTCCTTATTTGGGCACTAAAGCTTCCCTATACTACGGAGGGAACATTGTTTATTTTGACACTAAAGCTTGCCTGTGCAACAGAGCTTACACTCTTATTTGGGCACTAAAGCTTGCCTATATTACAAA
The DNA here is from genome assembly GCF_032884065.1 of Artemia franciscana. Lineage (NCBI taxonomy): Eukaryota > Metazoa > Arthropoda > Branchiopoda > Anostraca > Artemiidae > Artemia > Artemia franciscana. The sequence goes on from NW_027062695.1 coordinate 959,265, forward strand.
AGAAAACCCTTATTTAGGTACTAAAGCTTGCTTATATTCCAGAAGAAACACCCTTATTTTGACATTAAAGCTTGCCTATACTAAACTAGAGCGTTGACCTACTTACATAAACATACTACAAGAGATAATTCATTAGCATAATAAAACGGGTGTCTCATTTTCAAATACCTGTCTGGACGCTAATTTAAATACGTGTCCTGATGATTTAATTCTATAAAAAAGAATTTGGATTGAATGAAACTGGTCTTATCATGTGCTTGGGTATAGTAAGCCGGCGAAGTTATCTTCCCCGATGAATCAATTGCTACGGCATTTTTTAAGAGGGAACTTATGGTCATCTACGTCCAGCCCCCAAAGGGCCAAATGCATCTCCCCCAACTTTTTCCCTCCCCCCTTTTTTGTACTTAATTTTTTTAACTTATTTTTTTTACTTTACTTTGTTTGCTTGTCCCCGTGTCTCTGTTTGTGCGTTTGTATGTCTTAATCTGTATGTTTGTAGGTTTTTTGTTCTCTCTCTGTGTGAATGAGTGTTTGAATGGCGGTTTCCTCGTCTCTCTCACTCTGTCTGTGTGTCTGAGCATGTTTTTGCATGTTTCTGTGTTTGTCTTTGTGTGTTTCTATGTCTAACTCTGCGTGTTTGTATGCGCTTTTGTCTCTCTCTCTCTCACTTTCTGTGTATGTTTGTCTGAGCGACTGTTTGCTTGTCTCTGTGTCTGTTTTTGTGTGTTTTTGTGTTGATTTTGCTAATATCACGTAAGGTCTCGAAAATGCAATACAGAATTCTCGTTATATCAGGCGAAAGTTTGATAATGTAGTGCAAGATGTTTGATAATATCAGACAAGATTTTGGTAATATCAGACAAGATTTGGAAACACTTGGCTAAACTTTGTATCAGTATTACAACCTATTATCATATATCCAAAAAAGTCCAAAAAAGCTCTAAGTCAAAAAAAGAAAAAAATGTCACTACAAACATTATTTTTCTAATAGGAAAAGTCACGACTAAAATATCTATATTCCGTGTTTAGAAATACAACAGTGGATTTTTTTTTTTTAATTATATTTTACGTCATTTTAAGACATAAAAATAGTTGAAAAAATTCTATGTACTAGAAAATCCAGCCAAAAAAAATCTAAGTTCAAAAAAATTATGTACAAAAATGGGGCAAAAAGTTCGGGAGATACATTTGGCCCTTTGGAGGTTGGACATGGATGACCATAAGTTCCCTCTAAAAAATGCCGTAGCAATTGATTCATGGGGGAACATAACTTCGCCAGTTTACTATACGCTATACCACACCATCAGACTCAGCGTATCCGACAGCCCTACTATAGATGTTTCAAGCTCCTATCTACAAGAATATGGAATTTCACATTTTTTGCCAGAAGACAGATCACGGATGCATGTTTATTTGTTGTTGTTTTTTTTCTATTGGTGATCGTATCAACCCAGTTGTCCTAGAATGTCACGAAAGGGCTCATTCTAAATGAAATTAAAAGTTCTAGTGCCCTTTGTAAGTGACCTAAAAAATTGGAGGGCACCTAGGCCCCCTCCCACGTTAATTTTTTTCCCAAATTCACCCGATCAAAATTATGAAATAGCCATTCTGTCCAGCATAGTCGAAAAACCTAATAACTATTTCTTTGGGGACAACTTAATCCCCTTCAGTCCACGGGGGAGGGGCTGCAAGTTACAAACTTTGACCATTGTTTATATATAGTAATGGCTATCGGGAAGTATACAGACGTTTTTAGGCGGACTTTTTTGAGTTGGGGTGGGGATGTGTTGGGGGAGGGGGTTACATAGGGGAATATTACCATGGAGGAATTTATCATGAGGGAAGAGAATTTCCATGAAGGGGGCGCAGGATTTTCTAGTATTATTAAAAAGATAAAACAATAAGAAAATAAATTAAAAAAAAGTTTTATTCGACTGGAAGTAAGGAGCAGCATTAAAACAAAACAAACAGAAAATGTTATGCATATAAGGGGGCTCGTCTCCTCCAAAATACCTCGCTCTTTCCGCTAAAGAATTTTTAGTAATTTCAACTATTTATTATACGGCCTTTGTGATTCAGGGGTCATTCTTAAAGAATTAGGATGGAATTCAAGCCTTAGTGTAAAAAGTGAAGTATTTACGAGGGGGCGAACCCCCTCATATACATAATAAAAATATAGAAGTTCGTTACGTTAGTTAATTTGTAAGTTACATATATTTATTACTAATATAAACGTTAGTAAAAAAGGAAAAATTCTAGTTGTATTCTTTTTCACTGGGAATGATCTGTGCTCAACCACCTGTAAAGCCCAGGAATTACTCAACGAATTAATGCATGGCGGGAAGTCAATGGCATGATACTAAACAGCCGAAATAGTACGGTGATACATTTCAAATGACCATACCGAGCCTATTCCTACTGTCCATCTATTGTATGGCTGCGGGAGCAAACCTCAGTCTACAGAAGTTTCTTTGTGTAAATCTTGGTTGCTTCCTAATTTTTAAAAACTATATAAGCCATATTCGCTCGCTTGTCCCTAGGCAAGCTTATCTCTGTCTAGATGTCCGCTTCGACTATATTAGGCTCTTAGTGGGTACTGAGCCTAAGTGGCTCCATGGTACCATGTAACCTTAGTGGGTACCATGGCATGAGCTCGTTTACTCGTTTTTAGATGTTTTTATGTTAGATTTATTATTTATCTATATGATTGAGATTTCTTATCATTTATATTAGTACCTTTTGTATATTTGTTTTCTATGACTGTTTATTTAACTTTTGTGCGTTTTGGGTTTTATTTTTAATAGTAATTTCTGGTCGTCTTGAGTTTGAATTTGTTATTGGAATTTATTTCTACTGATCTCAAATCTAATATTGCTCTTTATCTTATTTGAAAAAAAAATTTTCGGAATGTTTTTTTATTAATTGATTTCTGTTCGTTTTGGATTGCCAAAGTTTAAGTTTTTCCACATTCCCCATTCCAATATCCAATATTTGTTTCAACATACAAGTTTCATCAGAGTTTCAAAACACTGAAGTGGTATTTTCCTTATATCAAAGTTTTAAGTTCAACATCCATGAAATTAGTCACGATTAGTTATAATAGCTGTTGCAAGTAGTCGCAATTCCAGTTTGGAGTGCTCACAGTGGCAATCGTAACAAGTCTCATTTGTAGCCACAGTAGAAATAGCAGTGGTAATAGTAGTGACTCTGAAAGTTGCAAGTATATACCATTACCCGTTCCTAAGATATTGCAGATCAATAACTTGTATGCAGACGCCTTTTTGATAATTTGGATTAACATACTCCTCAATATTTCCCGAAATTTTGTCTAAATATCCTTGGCATTTTTGGGCACATCCAGGATCAAACATTTTCCCTTTTCCCAATGATGAATCCTGCATTTAAAAATGGACAAATTACATAGTTTACATTCCTTATCCTGGGGGCTATTGGCGTGTGGTATCCCCAGAGGCATATCTATTTGACATTGTGACTATTTTGAATAATGTGGCTTCTTAAAATCTCATTCAGTGCTAAAACGGGCATCTAAAAAGGCAAAGGGGGAGGTTGCCCATTGTTCCTTTTTCAACATTTCTCTCAACAGACCTTTCAAGTTTCAACTTAGTATGTTTTGCTATTCCTTGGGCTCTGGTGGTTTTGGGGGCCATTGCATCACCAGAGGGATTCTTAATAGACCTTTTGACTGCTTTGAACAAATTATTTTTTCAAAATTTTCATCCGTGATGAGGGTACGAAGCATCCAAAAGGCGTAAAGGGAGCTGGTTGCCCTCTGATAGCTCTTCAACATCCCCCTTAACATCCTCTGAAATTTTCTTCTTAATTCCCTCATCCATTCCTTAGATATTGATGATTCACCCCTCTGATATTCAGCACTCGGATGTTTTTATTGCATTTGGCATCCCTCTCCAAAGCTTTGGAGGGGGGGGGGGTGGTATGTCATCCCCATAGGCGTTGCTCTTCTAGCTCTAGACTAGTTTGGATAATATATCTATTTTAAAAAGTTTGATCAGATTTTTTGGAAGGAAAACAAATAAAAAAGGCATGGGAGAGGATGACAGCCCTCCAGCCACTTTTCAACATATCCCTCAACTCCTGAGGGTTTAACTCATGTTCTGAAGGTTTCGACTCAATATTCTTAGCCGTTTTGAAAATATTGCAGATTCTCCTTTATGAAAAACTAGATGCACGTACTAAATTTTAATTTAGTGCTGTATACCCCTCAAGCATGATTTTCCTTAAAGTGTAGCTATTATACCTTTTGACTAGTTTAAACAAAATAAAATTTGATCATTGTTGGGTTCACCTAAAAAGGGAGAGAAGGGAGTGAGTGAGCCTGAGTGCCCTCCAATTTCTCTTCAGTATCTCTTCAACATAACTTCAAAGTTTCAACTTGATACCCCCAGTCTTTCATTAGGTAGTGGTGATATTCCCTTTTGACAAACAGCAAGTACGTTTTGAGTTTTGATTGTGTTGGACATCCCTCTGAACATTTCTTTAAAGTTTCGCCTTAATACCCTAAGCCTTTTTGGCGACCCAGGATGAAGCATGCCCTCTTTTCCAATAAAAATCTTTGTATCTAAACGATGGGCAACCTTCGTAGCTTACAGGTCTAGCTACTGGAGCTGGGGAAGGTAAGCCACAGAGGTATAGTTATTTGACCTTGGACTATTTTGAACAAAATAGCTATCTAAAATTTTTGATTAGATGAATTTGGGGGAAAGGAATGGGGCATTAGTTACCCCCCTGATTACTTTTGACTCTAAAAGGGGCACTAGAACTTCTGTTTTTTAATGAATGAGCCCACTACAAAGTTTATATGACCACCCTTCCATCTGAAGTGCCTCTGAAAAAAAGAAAAATAATGCATGGAAGTCTTATGGCTCTTTACTATAGGTAACGCTATAACGTTGCCTCTGATCATTAATTTCAATATTACTAATTTAAGTGTTTTTATTATATTCTGGCGCCTGTTCTTGCTTTTTTTTCATTTTTTATGTATTTCATGTTTTACTGCATTGTTATTGGTTATTTTGGCGTTTTATTGTAAGCCAAACTTCTAGTGCAAAATAACGGCTACATGTTGGTAACAGTGTTTTTTTTATGGATAAATTGAATGATCGAATGATTGATTGTATCACCTTGTTAAAATTTTGTTTTTCACGTACTTTTTAATTTCAGATTATTTGGATAGCGATACTTTATTTAGCAATTATTTTTGCAGCAATCATGGTGTTCGATTCTCTAGCTTAGCTTAGTCCCATTCCTGAATCAGTTTCAAATGGAGATTCCCCCTCATTTGGCAATTTTTCAAACAGATTTTTTAAATGTTCGGTTACTATGGGCTGGAGTTCTTTACATGTTGCATTTGACGACGCAACCATGATTGAACGAATGCTTGTTTCTTGAAAATCTACTACAGCAACGTGGTGTGGACATTTTGAGCTTGCAGATCCTGCATATAAGACAAATTAAGGATAAAAAAAAGTGGTTGTTATTTACAAAAATTTCAAAGTTTTGTGAATAATTAACTAGTAAGGGAAATAGATTCTTATCGTATCGCTGAAAACCTGCACTCCAATTACTTGTCACAATAGTTTTAATTCAAATTGAGGCATTTATAACGGCATTGTGCCACTTTATTTATACCCCCATCTATGACTTGAGCCGCACATTTAAGGCTGGCTATTGTTTCTTTTTATTGTCACAATACTACAAGAACTTCTAAGTATGCAGTGGTCAGCGAATGTTGTATGGTTCAAAATATGAACCTGCAAAAGCTGAAGTTGTCTGGAGCAAGTTCGAAGACATAACATCTAGAACAACCCAGAGTTCAGGAGTATGACAGACCATTTCCTGGTGGAGTTGTCATACATACCCATAGCTTCTCTTGGATCATTTTCTTTTCAATTTTGCGACGTTCCACATTATCTACATTTGGAGCGCGCTTCAAACGGTTATCGTTTGGAACATGCTTGTGGACAACCTTTAAGGTCTACCCTTCGTAAGTAAGTACACAAGAATCTTCGGTCCCTTACAAACCCTGTTCCACAAACCGATCCTTCTCATATCTTATCTATAGTTGTGTTTTCCTCAAGTCCTCCTCCACCTCTTTAACAGAAGTATATTCTTGCGCGTCTGTCTGAGGTTCTTATGTCTAATACCTGACCTGACATTCTTAATTGCAGCAACCGTTTAAAAATTACATAGTATACAAATAGAAACATAGAATTCTTTTGCTTCCAAAGCTGGGTAGAGAGGAAGAATTTCTCAGACTCAAATAAGGCTGCAACAACAATAGTTTGTTAGTTGGTTGTTTGCAACTTGAATGCAAGTTGTTTTTTCGTATATGCCCAAGGTGAGTAATTCTGCTGAGCTCTCCGAGCAATTTTATTTAGAGAACATCCAATGAGTAATCCACTCTGTGTTTTGCTACTGGATCCTTTGGGGTTCGGAGAAGTCGTGTCTTTAGTTTCAGTTATTTCAAGACTATTTACTATTGCATAGGCACTAGACGCATGCTCAGGCAAATTGCATGTGACGCCTATTGTTGCTCATATCCTAGGTACATGAAAAGTCAATCAATTCAATTTCACCCACCATGAATATTGATTTCCTCTGTAGAAGCAAGATTACCTGGTAAGTTCTTACATCAAGTTTAAGTGTGAGCAGTAAAACTCTTACTAATCCTTTAAACTGCTTCTCATAAATTTGTCTTCCTTTTTTAGGAGAATACAGTTGTCTCAAAGTGGACCTTCTTTTCAAACGAGAATTTAGCTACTATTTGATTCAAATCTACATCCCTTGTTGTATGCTAGTTATTGTTTCTTGGGTGTCATTTTGGCTTGATGCCAATGCAGTACCGGCCAGAGTTTCTTTAGGAGTAACAACATTGCTTACAATGGCGACACAAACCACAGGAATAAATAACTCTCTTCCACCTGTATCGTATACTAAGGTAAGTAATATTGGAATAAAACCACTATCTATTACACCAAGATGGCTATCAAAAAGGTTAGTATTTATAGTATCAAAATGGTTAGGATTCAGTTATAAAAATAATATATAGTTGGGCTCTGACAGCATTCACGAAGTGTTTCTTCTATACCTAAACTCCAAGGCCAAATGTGTGAGAACTAGTTTCGGGAAAATTGACACTTCAAAATCATAAATATTTTATCATAATTACTAACAATAACTGGAAAAAGCAATGAACTGGCAACGCTTCTTTGCATATTGTTTATATGGAAATTCCCGTACCCTTTTTACAAATCTGTATTGTTTGTCCCTCTTCAATATATTAATGCTAAGATTTTATGGCACCGTGACTCTAGAAGCTAACTACGGTATATACTTGCATAGAATGCAGTATTTTTGAAAATTAAAAAAAAATATTAAAAAAATTTAAAATTTTTAGCCTAAAATTTTTTTGCTAAAAGTATTTCCTGTCATCCTTCATCATTTGATCAGTTTGAAACAATAGATTTAAGCGGTGACGAGAGAAAAAAAAAGTTTACCAAAACGCAAAAGATTGGACGTGAGTTTCTTAAAAAGCCATAATTCCCTTTGCTTTTCTTCTTAATCGTTCTTGTGTTCTACGACCGCCAAGTAACTCATAGCTCTTAGCTCGGATGAGCTAAGAAGGAAGAAGAAGATGAGTTAAGAAGGATTGAAAGAAGGAAGTGCTGTAATGGGAAACAAAAGTCCAAGCCGATGATCAAATCTAGCCTTTAGCTAGGGGACAGGTTTTGAATATGACTTGCAAAACATTGATGGACAGCGATGGTTGGCTGGGATAGATGGTTGGGGCCCATTCACGGCGGGATTTCCATAACGTCAAGAATTAGCTAGCACTAATTTGGACCAATTTAATTTGTTTATACAATTTTATAATCGGCAGAAAAATGCTATGAAAAGTTCTCAGTGACCTAAATTAGCGCTTGCTAAATCTTGGTATTAATAAAATTTCATTGTGAATGAGTTATGAGCGAGACCCAAGAAATTGAGAAGGACTTGCTTTCCGTTCTGCCTCCCAAGTAAAAGCTGCTTTTGAACACTTCTACTACTAACACCAGACACATGCTGAGCGCGCATAGCTGTGCTGAACTCAGGTGACTTGTAGTACTAGTAGCAGTATTTTGTATGTTTCATCATCCGTTGTTTTCATATTTGAAGTTAACCAACCATTAACAAATCTTTACTATCTACAACTTTTTAAAGCCCTCCCCCCAAAAAAAATGCTCTAAACAGCTTTGAGAGAGCGTATATGAAGCTCCATGGAAACAGAACTTTCAGTGATTTAATTATATTACCTTTATTTCGTCACGTGCAAACGGCTAAAGCAAAAGCTATTAATTTATTCAAAAGGAATATTTTGTGATTAAAAAAACTCGACGTGAAAAAAATTGCTACGTGGATCAAAAAGGAGCTTTCAAATCATACATTCAATTTGAAATACAAAAAATGTAAATATTTTTAATTTAAAACTTAAAATTGCCCGCAACGCAAAACCCTAGCAACTGCATATACACTGTTTCAAAGGGCGTTTGTCCCCCCCCCCTTTCAGGATACAGTACAGTTTTTAATGGATCAATTTTGGATACTATCATTTTTCATTAAAATCTACGTTTTTGCAAAAGAAGAACTACCCCCCACAGCACCCATATTGCACTGTTAACCCTAAAATTTTCCTTTCAGTGGGATATAAAAGATTAATCACTGGTTCCAAATCGCTATTAACATAACCTGAGCCTAAAACGTACTTTTGAGGCTTCAGCCTTCTTCCCCCCATCCGCTACAATACCACAGATTAAAGTTAATCTGTATTTTCCGATATACTTGCTTTTTGCATTACTAATTAAAAAAAGTGCTACTTTGTATCTGGTGTTTCGAAGGTTTTGCCCCCCCCAACAAAAATTCCTGCGTACATGCCTGTACTATACATTCAAATTTTTCAATGCCAATCATCAAATAAAGTAGGGTTCCCACTCAATTGAGTTGCTGAGTCAGTTCTTCCTTTATCTTTCCTTTCTTCAGCATAAATGCCTCTTTCTTTTATATGACCCTATTAATTTCGTTCTTCATTAATCCATCCCTGACGAATTTGAAAGAAACTACTTTTTTTCTTCACGTAGCCAACCCTCTTTAAATATGAATTAATCCTTTTTCTATGTCATACGCAGGAAAGGGCCTATCATAATATAGAAAGGCTTTATAAATGTTAGAGAGGTTCCCAAATAGTACTTTCTTTTTTCTCCGATGCCATTGTTATTAGCTTTTAATTGACACTCTACGATGAAAGTAATGAAAATTAACGTATATATGCTCCAGTTCTACTAGGCTAATTTGAAAAAAAAAACAAAAAAACAGCATGCTTTTGAAGCTATTTCCGTTAATTAGAACCCTCTCTAATAAAGCAGTTGTGCAGTCAAGACCCCTCCCCCTCTAGAGGGAATAATGCAGTATGGGAATAATAATATGGTATGAAAATATTTATAAAAATAACTAGTGGCAATTATAAAATTGCTCAAATTTAAATATGAAAGAAATCCACGTCGCGCTAATTACATAAGCAAACATTTGAGGGGTCCAGTGGGGAACTTGGAAAATAATCGTGAGTCTGACCGGGGTCCCTGGGAAAACCAAACGGAAAAATTAAAAAATTCTTTGAAAAAAAAATGGTATTTTAAGGTATTACTTTAAGTTTACATTAACTCTTTGAAGGCAAGTTTTGAATAGGGACTAAGGAATGAATGATAAAGCCGAGCAGATTATATAAGATTTAAAACAAAATGTAATTTTTTCTTGAGGGGAAGGGATAGAGCACCTTTAGCCCCCCTTTGTGGGCGCGTGCCTGAAGAGGTTTCTTTTCTTCAGTAGGCACTATGTTATATTAGCTCCAAAAGAGGGTTGAGGAAAAATAGTTTCCAAGAACTCTCCAAAACAATTTTTTCCATTACTTCTATGAATAAAACTGGCATAACAGGCCGGACAGTGAAGTCATACATTTTTTTTTTTATAGTAAGTTAAGATGGAGATACTTTAAAATTCATCTATGAAAAAAAGGAAGTTTGGGAGCGTAAGGAAATTTCAAAAGGTTGTTTTTACTTTTGTTTCTTTTAAGAAACAAAAAGGCTGGTTTTAAGCATCTTGACGTTACGTTTCTGGAAAATTTAAAACGAACACCTCGAATTCTAAAACCTTATTTGAAGCAAAATCACACGAGAATTTGAATTCCGTATTTGCAGAGGCACAAACTGGGTCCTTACCCTTTTCGAAACCCTCATCATCACCGCTTCCAACACCAGCCTTTTTGCTGAACAGTACGCATGTTGCGTCTTTTTTTTAATAGATTTCAACCTACCAATCATCTTTTTCCAATATGATCAAAGGTAGGAAAATTTGACGCAATGGTTACGCAATGATAATAATAATATAATGCAGTGATGTAGTTTGATAATTATTAGTATGTGTATGTGAAAATAAGCCGTAGATATTTAATTAGATAGTTTTCACCATCAAATACGAATGAAACCATTAAACGATGTTATAATTTGAGGAAACGTAAATTAACCTTATTATTTTTTTTTTAACAACGAAAGGATCACAAGAAAATACGACTGTTATTTTCCATTACATTACTAACAAAACAAAAGAGATATTACCGCTAATTTTTGAAACGGGTTCCACCGCATGTTAGCGTTTTTTTTTTGTTTTTTTTTTTGATAACCCAAGAACACGCTTAAGCTTTAGATGCACTTCCCCAGGGATAAAACACTTTCACTACCCCCTCAACTCCTCAACCACCCAACTGAATATTTTACCAACAATTTCAAAATTAATATATTAATAGGAAACTAAAATAAATCTCACACCCATACTCTAAAGTTTATCGTACTTGCTGGCCAGTGCTGTCACTTACTTGAAGTACTTTTACTTGAAGTACTACTTAAGTAAAATTTTCCATTACTTGTACTTATGCTTAAGTAAAAACTCTACGGTGTACTTATTACTTGATGCTTAAGTAAGATTACGAAATACTTATTACTTAAGATACATTTAATGTACTTGTTTTTCAAATACTTTACCTTTGACAAAAAAATTTTGTGTGCGTGTGCTTTGGCAATGTACAAGAAAACATCACCTTTAGATTTAGAGCAAACTGAGATATAGCTTTTGTGTGTGTGTGCTTTGGCAATGTACAAGAAAACATTACCCTTTAGATTTAGAGTAAACTCAGATATAGCTTCATGCCCTATTTCTGGATATGAAATAAGGTATTTGTTTTTAACAAAAAAAATTATAGTATGATTAACACTTGGTTTAATTTTTGTTTAAAAGTTATATAAAAAAGAAAATTGAAATTATTTCACAGTTCACTGGTCGACAGTGAGCTAAAATCCCATGTTTTGTGCTAAATGTTGCATACTGTAGTCCATTTGGGCTTATATTTCTGACATTAGTGTTTAAGTTTTGTCATCTCGTCAACTGAACCAGATTTCTACCATTTCATCATCTTCAGGATCATGTTATTGGTAAAACTACTGAAGCTATGAATCTTTGCCCATCTAAATGTTGTCTGCAATAAACAAGTCTAGGGAATTCTAGCTAGATCCAATGCAGTGGTATTTTGTCAAATTCCTTCCAGCAAATTCAGGTATTCAGACGAATCTGACTTCAGATTTGTCACTCTATTCATAAGTTATAGGCCCTACCAAATTAAAAGAAACCTCAACTTTCTTAAGACTTGAAACCCTCTCCCCCTCACCCTATTTGATAAAGGGGTTGTGATACCAGAACTTGATTCGAGTCCTGATCTTAGGCATCTTTGGTCTTGTTTTCATTCGGATCCGTTACTCCATTTGCCAGTTATACTAAATTAAACAAAAAACTTAAATTTTTCAGGAATTAAAACTAACTCCCCCCTGTTAAATTTGAGCTAGGGTCTTTATCTCAAAACTTGAATTGTCATGGTCTTAGGCCTCTTGGGTTCAATTTTCATTCAGATTACTTTAGTCGCAAGTTACTCTGAATTAAACGAAAAACTGCTATTAGCAACTCTCCCCCCTGTTTTATTTGAGCTAGGGTCTTCATCTTTGAACTTGATGTGTCTCATGATCCTTGGCACCAAATCTGGCCATCAAAATTTTCATACAAATCCAACTAGCGGCTCTTCCCTTATATGTGATTACACAGACGGACGGACAGACAGACAGACGGACGGACAGATTTTGCAACGTCTTAGGTAGCCGTGTTGGCTCATTGAATTAAAAAAAAAGGAAAACAATAGCATATCATCATCCAGGCATCATCACCTATTTGGATAGTGGAAAATATCCATCAAGATAGGCTTTTGAGATCTGTCCGCCAGTCTGTGCAATCGAGTATAGCGGGAGAACCGCCAGTCAGATTTGTATTAAAATTGAACTATTTGGATTAAAATTGAGCTTAATTAGGGCGATGAGGCTTTAAGTGTTAAAAAAAATTCGAGTTTTTCATTTTATTCACTGTAACTTGCAAATGGAGAGATGAATTTAAAAGAAAATTGAATAAAGATGCCTAAGAGTATGATATGCATTGATTTCTGGGATGGAGACCCAAGCTTAATTAGGGTGAGGGGACTTTAAGTGCTAAAAAAGTTGAGTTTTTTGTTTGACTCAATTTAACTTGCGAATGAAGTAATGGATCTCAATGAAAGTCAAGCCAAATATGCCAGAACCATAAGACACATAATGTTTGGAGATGAAAACCCTAGCTTAATTAGGGGGAGGGGCTTTAAGTACTAAGAAAAGTTGAGTTTTTCATTTAATTCAGTGTAACTTGCGAGAGATTGATGGATCTCAGTGAAGATTGAACCAAAGCTGCTTAAGACCGTGACACGCATCAAGTTTTGAGATGAAAACCCTAGCTCAAATAGAACGAGGGGGAGTGGGTTTTAAGTGCTGAAAAAAGTCAAGCTTTTGGTTTAATTTAGTATAACTTGCAAATGGAGCAACAGATCCAAATGAAAGCTAGACCAATGATGACTAGGATCAGGGTTCATATCGAGCTCTGATATCACAAGCCCTATCTAAAATAGGGCGAGGGGGAGGGGTTTTCAAGTTTTAAGAAAGTCGAGTTTTCCTTCAGTTTAGTAGGGCTTGTAACTACTTCCACCCATGGTTTCCCAAAGCCTGGAAATAACCCTTTTCCAAAATAAGTCATACTGAAGCCAACCTTCAACCAAATATTCTATCCCCAGAGAAAAATTACTTTGTATGGCACTTGGTATCTACCAAGTGACATACAGTGATCACAAATTCTGTCGGTCTTTCGGTCTGTCAGTCCCGGTCTTGCTAGTTTAGGCCCTTCCAGATAAGCTAGGACAATGAAATTTGGCAGGCGTATCAGGGACCAGACCAGATTAAATTTGAAATAGTTGTTTCCTCGATTCGACCATCTGTGGGGGGAATGGGAGGAACAAAATTAGATCGGATCTTAATTAAATTTGATATTTAGAAGAATATCATGTCTCAGAGCTCTTATTTTAAAGTCCTACTGGATCAGGTGACATTGGAGGGGGAAACCTAAAATCTTCGAAAATGCTTAGAGTAGAGGGATCGAGATGAAACATAGTGGGAAAAATAAGCACAAGTTCTATATACGTGATTGACATAAACAGAACGAATTCACTCTCTTTTGGAGAGTTGGGGGAGGGTTAATTCTTAAAAATTAGAAAAAATGAGGTATTTTTAACTTACGAAGGAGTGATCAGATCTTGAATTTCATCGGATGAAATTTCATATTTAGAAGGATCTCGGAACTTGGATCTCATGTTTTAAATCCCGACCGGATCCAGTGTCATTGGGGGGATTTGGGGGGGGGGGGGCGGAAATCTTGGAAAACGCTTAGAGTGGAGTGATCAGGATGAAAATTGGTGGGATGAATAAGCACAAGTCCTAGATACGTGATTGAGATAACTAAAATCAAATCGCTCTCTTTGGGGGAGTTGGAGGGGATGTTAATTCGGAAAAATTACAAAATTGAGGTATTTTTAATTTAAGAGCGGGTGACCGTTCCTGAGGTATTTTTAAGTTTGATATTAAGAAGGAACTCATGTCTCAGATCTCTTACTTTAAGCCCCGACCAGTTCTGGTGACATTGGGGAGAATTGGAGGGGGAAACCGGAAATCTTGGGAAACACTTATAGTGGAGAGACCGGGATGAAACTTGGTGGGTAGAATAAGCAAATGTCGTAGATGCGTGATTGACGAAACCGTACTCGATCCACTCTCTTTGGGGTAGTTAGGGGGGTCCAGTGCTTTGGCGAGTTTGCTACTTCTGGACGTGCTAGGACAATGAAAATTGGTAGGCGTGTCAGGGACTTGCACAAATTGACATGATAAAGTTAATTTCCCCGATTCAACTATCTGGTGGGGACTGAAGGGAGAGGAAAAATTAGAAAAATGAGGTATTATACTTGCGAGTGGGTGATGGGATCTTAATGAATTTTGATATTTAAACGACCTTGTGTCTCAGAGCTCTTATTTTAAATCCCGACCGGCATTAAGCCTCTGATTTTTCTTTTAAATTAATCTATTGGTTCTTATAATTTTGCTAGAGCTCATGCCATGTGAGCTCCTGGCTCTTCCGACCTCGTCACAAGTGCCATATGAGCTCTTAGCTCTTGTCTTATTCCTTTTTTCTCAGAAGATTTTCGAATTATTCCCATGGTTTTCGCCACTTCATGGTGTGAAAACTGCTTCTAGAAATAGATAGGTTGCAACTTCTGCCGTATTGTCTTCTAGTATATTTAAATGTGTGCTTGCATCGTCCCTGCGTCCCCTTAAAAGTTATGTTTCTTACGGTAACATTGGTTTGTCTTCTGTTGCATATGCAGACGACGTTCTTCTTGTTGCCCGGACTCGCTGTGGATTGCTTTCCAATTATACTATATTAACCAATGAACTATCTAAGACTGGACTGTCAGTTAATGCGTCTAAATGCGAGTTTATTTGTTTTAATAGCCCTTATGCGGTCGCTCCATTCGTTGCTGGGACTGCAATTCTACCATGTTCTTCTTTAGTTAGTTGGCTTGATCTGTGTTTCGGTTCAATACTTTCCACTACCTTTTCATCCCTAGTGAATCAAGCCGTAAAAAACCTACGCGTCGTTTACGGAAAAATATCCCCTATCAAAAGCCGTTACAACTGCAACGGTTTGTGCATGATTTATAACGCTTATTGCACCCCTGTGCTTTTGTTTTTATCAGGCATGGCTCATCAATTTCGTAAGAAAAATCGCCATACTCTACGTGCGGCTTATTTCAGATATTGCAAATTCCTCCTCCGGCTTCCTAGATAGCACCAAAATGGTTTAATGGATATGACTTCTTGGATTCGGTCTTGCAGTGATGATTTATGTAAAAAACTTTCTACTTTATTCATGTTTACGACCCTCTGCAGCCTTTTTTTCCATATTGATACTGGTTAATTAGTCCATGTTGTCTTTTGTCAGTTCGAATTTTTTTCTTGCTGTTTATTGTTTTTGTTTATTTATAATACTCCGTACTTTGTGTTTTTTTATACTTTTACGTATAATAAAGTTCATTCATTCATTCAATCTGCAGTTTGACCAGCCATATGGAATGCGTCTGAATCAGCGGGCTTGTTGCAGGCCCGTGATTTTATAATATATGTTTGTAGGGAGTTTTACCGACCATCTGAATTGACTACAAAGCATGCGACTTGCTTGAGTGAAAACCCGCCAAAGGATATAGATGCCATACATTTTCATAGCGTGTCTGAAATTTAACTGGAAAACTGGAGGCAGTTTCCTTGTAAAGGTGCCGAGGGCGAGACATGTTATCAAAGTTTGAATCAAGACTTTATTTTCATACTCTTCTTTTCTTTCAGCACGCTGAGAGCCAGCGACCTTCAGCTAGCTGCCAAAAGCGTGGATTTTTGCTGCTCCTTTTTTTGAGCTTTGATTTCTTTTATTAAAAAGTCTGCAACTGACTCACTTGACTCCTTACTTTTAAATTTGAGTTTTTTTTTGTTGCTAAGGTTTTTACTTATTGAATCAGAGAATGAACTACTTTATTACGCTTTATCTGTTTTAAAGCCAATCCAAAGTTTATTTTTCCATTTTAAATATTTTTTCCACCATTCCGACATGTTTCAGAATAGCCCTGTATTTTTTCAAAGGTCTCAGATTTGACTGAACACTAATCGTCAGAAGTTCAACTTTATGTGCACTCTATTAATCCTTTCATGTGATCTGTCTGATCCAATCAGAAGTTTTTTGACTGCTCTTAATTGTTTTGATTTTTCTTTCAATCCGTGGTGTTGAAAATTGGTTGAGATTATTTTTTGGACTTCGTTGGGTGTCTACCAGCCAAACAAGGGAAAAAATATTTTCAATATTTTTTTTATCATTCCCACGTGTTTCAGAATAACCGTGTATTTTTCAAACGTGCCAGATTTGACTGAACACTAATCACCAGAAGTTCAACACTACGTGCACTGTGTTAATCCTGTCATGTGATCTGTCTGATCCAATCAGGAGTCTTTTTACTGCACTTAATTGTTTTGAAAGTCTTTTGCTTTCAAGCCGCTGTGTTGAAAATTGGCTAAGATTATTTTCTTAGACTTCATTGGGTGTGTACCAGCCGAACAAGGGAAACGGTTAAAAGCGATACAACAGAAATTTTGGTTGGTCATTAAGATATCCAAGAGAGGAATGACAGGGGACATTTTATAGGCAAGGGAAAGGGCTAAGAAGCCTTCAGAATGGCTTTAAATTAAGGTAGCATGGGCTTAATATCAGGAAATTATATATATATATATATATATATATATATATATATATATATATATATATATATATATATACATATATATATATATATATATATATATATATATATATATATATATATATATATATATATATATATATATATATATATATATACATATATATATGTATGTATATATATATAAATATATATATATATATATATATATATATATATATATATATATATATATATATATATATATATATATATATATATATATATATATATATATATATATATATATATATATATATATATGTATATATATATATATATATATATATATATATATATATATATATATACCTAGGATAAATACTTGAAGTAGTACTTGAAGTAATACTTAAGTACAATTTGGCAAGTGCTTGATATTTGATACTTAAGTAAGAATTTGGAAAGTACTTATTACTTGATATTTAAGTAAAAAAAAAACAATGAGTACTTAATACTTGATATTTAAGTAAAAATTTGGAGTACTTGTTGCAGCACTGTTGCTGGCACATGCTGACGTTTATCCAGTCAAACAAACGATACAATTTCACTTTTCGCACTTCAAAAGCATTTATTCACTCCAAAACTAGTCCTTCATCCATCTCTATAGCATTGGTTAAAATAAATGCATCAAAAACGAGCAGGGCTCTTCTTATCTTTAAATCCCTCTGGAAGCCTGTCACAAACTTTAGAGTCTATATACCTGATAGAATATTTAGATTTGGTAGTGACTGGAACCGGCATTCTAACGAGTTCAACATTTATAGTTTTTAGCTTTTTTCCCATTTTCTTTTTTATAAAATTTTGAATAACATGCTTGTAACAAATTAGAAGAAAATGGTAAATTAAAATGTTTACATAAAATTTCAAATCCGTGACGAAATCCGAAATCCGTGACGATCCTTGGTTAAAAGTCTTACAAATTGATTTTTCAAACAACGGAAAGAACATAAATGGCTAGTGAACGTCGACGACCAAACTGTAACATAACGCAGCAAGTATGAATAAATAAACTGAAAATACAGCATTCCAATGGCTTTTTGAAGAGAAAATTTTTCAACTTTCACAGGATTCTAACATATTCGGCCATTTTACTAATTATAAATGGAATATTATTTTAGAAATAATATTCTAAATAATGTTCTGTATTATACGTCCGCTTTCTACCTCAATTGCTTTAACCCAGGGACAGTATTTGCACTTATGCCACATAACAAGAATATTCTGGTTAACAAGCAGTTTTTATGGTACTTGGTATTAACCAAGTGACATATAGCAATCGCAAATTCTGTCGGTCTGGCGGTCTGTTGGTCTGTCGGTCCCGGTTTTGCTACTTTAGGCACTTCCAGGTAAGCTAGGACTATGAAATTTGGCAGGCGTATCAGGGACCAGACTAGATTAAATTAGAAATAGTCGTGTTCCCGGTTTGACCATCTGGGGGGGAGTGGGGGGCCCGTTAATGCGAAAAAATAGAAAAATTGAAGTATTTTTAACTTATGAACAGTTGAACATCTTTGGGGTAGTTGGGGGGGGAGGTAATTCTGAGAAATTAGAAAAAATGAGGTATGTTTAACTTACGAACGGGTTATTGGAACTCAATGAAATTTGATATTTAGAAGGATATGTGTCTCAAAGCTCTTTGTTTAAGTTCCAATCAGATCTGGTGACATTGGGAAGAGTTTGGGGTGGGGGAACCTAAAATCATGGAAAATGTTTAGATTGGAGGGATCGGGATGAAAATTGGTGGGAAAAATAAGCAGAAGTCTTAGATACTTGATTTACATAATTGGAACGGATTCGCTCTATTGGGGGGGGGGAGTTAATTCTTAAAATTAGAAAAAATGGCATATTTTTGACTTACGAAGCAGTGGTCGGATCTTCATGAAATTTCATACTTAGAAGGACCTCGTTACTCAGATTTCTTATTTTAAATCTCAACCGGATCCAGCGTAATTGTGGGGGGAAGTTGAGGGGAACCGGAAATCTTAGAAAATACTTAAAGCGGTGAGATCAGGATGAAACTGGATGGGAAGAATAAAACCTGTCTAAGACACATGACTGACATAATCGGACCGGATCTGCTCTCTTTGGTGGAGTTGGGGAGGGGGTAATTTTGAAAATTGAGGTATTTGTAACTTACGTAAGGGTGACCAGATCTTAATGAAATTTGATATTTAGAAGGTTCTTGCGCTTTAAATCTCTATTTTTAAATTCAGACCAGATCCTGTGACATTGGAGGGAGTTGGAGGGGAAAACCGGAATTCTTGGAAAACGTGAAAATTGGGGTATTTTTATTTTACGAATAGGTTATCGGATCTTAATGAAATTTGATATTTAGAAGGAATTCATGTCTCAGAGCTCTTATTTCAAATCCCGATCAGATCTTTTGACATTGGGGGGAATTGGGGGGGGGTGGGGAAATCTCGGAAAACACTTGGAGTGGTGGAATCGGGATGAAGCTCGGTGGATAGAATAAGCAAATGTCCTTGATACGTGATTGACGGAACCGTACTGGATTCGCTCTCTTTGGGGGAGTTGGGGGGAGGGGTTCCGTGATTTTGCGAGTTTGGTGCTTCTGGATGTGCTAGGACGATGAAAATTGGTAGGCGTGTCAGGGAGCTGCACAAATTGACTTGATAAAGTGGTTTTCCCAGATTCAACCATCTAGGGGGCTAAAGTGAGAGGAAAAATTAGAAAAAATTAGGTATTTATAACATACGAGTGGGTGATCGGATCTTAATGAACTTTGATATTTAGAAGGACATCGTGACTCAGCGCTTTATTTTAGATTCTGACCGGCATAAAGCCTCTTATTTTCCTTTTAAATCAACCTATTGTTTCATAGAATTTTGCTAGAGCTCATACCCTATGATCTCTTGGCTC
The DNA here is from genome assembly GCF_032884065.1 of Artemia franciscana. Taxonomy (NCBI): domain Eukaryota; kingdom Metazoa; phylum Arthropoda; class Branchiopoda; order Anostraca; family Artemiidae; genus Artemia; species Artemia franciscana. Next base: position 978,997 of record NW_027062695.1, read on the forward strand.
TTAGTTCTTCTTGCCTCGTCACGAGTGTCATATGAGCTCTTGTTTTGTTAAATCGCTTCTGTCTTATCCCTACTCCTTATTTCATGCCATTTTATTTAACCAGTTGGAGTTTTCGCAAAACTTGGAAGTATTGCCTCATCTGGTCTTTATTTCACCTTAGTGTTGACAGCTGTTGGGAAGATCCCTTTAGATCACTAGTGTATACAGGACATAATGGGGGGCTCATCAAACATTCCTGTGGTACACAACACTTTACTGCCATCTCTTCTGACAGGATAACTACCGTCTTGTCTGCTAGCTATTGCTGCAACACGGATGTTGTCTAGCTGTGTTCTTTGCGTTTTTCCTTTAAGCTAATAAAATATTATGGTCAGCATAGTCAAAAGCCTTCATAGTATCCAGTAAAGTGAAGCCACCTTTAAATCTGAGTCTAGCCAATTGTAAACAAGTGTAAAAAATGTAAAGCCTGCTCTGTAGAGATTTTTTTTCTAAACTAAATTGAATAGAGCGAAAAAAAAAAAACATTTTTTCAGAAAATCTATCGATCGTCAATAAGTCAATTTTTCAAAATACGAGAAATCCTCGGAAGTAGAGATACCTGACGGTAGCTATTCTTTTCTTCGGCATAACTGTTTTTTAACAGAAGAATAACCAATACACTTTTCAATCAATTAGGATGCACTCCGAATTCAGAACATCGATAAAAATATATAACAGATGACTAGATGTAATTGTAACGTCCTTCTTGGCCAGCCGTCTGGGGCTAAGCGGGAAGCAGGTCGTCCCCGTCAGGGGTGGGAGGATGTAACAAATAAATATTTTAAATGGGAACTTCCTGGGAGGGTGTAAAGAGGGAGGCCTTGAATAGATTGGGTTGGAGGAGGAGCGTGCGTAGCTATGATGGACTCAAGCGGCTTGGTGCTGCGGTGAGTTATTATTATTATTATTAGCAGTAGTAGTAGTAGTAGTTGACATAATTGAGTAACTAAATTATAAACTAATATGCCTGTGGTAAGAACTTCGAAAAATATTTTGCTTCTTATTTCAGGCAATTGACGTGTGGACTGGAGTATGCCTTACTTTTGTATTTGGAGCACTGCTTGAGTTTGCTCTGGTAAATTACGCTTCAAGATCGGATGCTCATCGTGAAAAATTAAAGAAGCAACGTCGACAGTGGGAACTTGAGCATGCTGCCGCACTTGAAGTAGCAGCAGCTCAAGCCGCATCTGCTTCAAATGTTCACGACCAACATCTTGAAGATGGGGTTTCAGCAGGCTGGAATATGGGAATGGTAAGTGTTGTTCGTAATACATTTTAAGCCTGAGGTTCAACACATAATAATGTGGATTATTTATGCTCTTACCTTTCACCATTTCCTTTTTTGTCACGACAGATCATTTGGACTGTTTTATTTTTAGGATTGATATTTATTTAGTCACCTTTCTAGTTGAGTTAGCTAAAAAGTTAGCCTTGAACTGATTTACACAGCGGTCAATTTCTCTCAGTGAAAACAATAAAAGTCTCCACAATTCAAGGCAATTTATGGGGTGAGAGCCCGGATGCGAAAATACCCAGCTGTGCCTTTCTTTGGATTCAGATATTTTAGGCTTAGTTATTTATTTTTTCTTTCAAATATTTAGTTCTTGGCCCTAATGTAGACACCCGTTTTTTTCACTTGCTTCGAAGAAAAAAATAAACAACACTTGTTTCTTTGAAGTTATTATGAGTGGTATAGATATATTAAACAGTTGTCTGTTGAAAGAAGTTATTATCGACTGGACTTGAGCTCTAATCCTGTGGTTTGATATTAATTATGCCTTCTAGTAGTGGCTATGTTTATTTCATTATTTTGTTGTATATGTGAATTTTTGAAAATGAAGTTGTCAAGAAACATGTCTGCCATTTTTAGACATTTTTACCTAATTGTTTACTCACAAAGCTATTCATTAAATTAATGCCTATAATTCATATTTATCATTTTTTCTTTAATGGGTTATGATGATATGTACCTAAAAAGGCTTTTTCGATGAAATCAACAGGGAAATGGAACGGATATTTCAAAATAGAATATCAAACGAAAGAATGAACATGAAATTTCAATTTCATGGGTAAACAAGACGAGGAATTATCGAACTCAATATTTGAATTGAGTTCTGTGTATTTTTCCTTTTAAAAGAAAAAGTATAAATTTCAATCGCATGGCTTTATTTCAAAGCACTTTTTTGATAAAATTACCTTTATTATAAGTTGCTCTGAATTCTACTTTGTAAAAGAAACATGTTTATTGGTTCTTGGTAGTAATACGTTTTATTTGTTTTGTTTGAAGATCACAAGGGAATGATTTAAAAGGAAAAAATCTATTAGTGGAAATCGAAGTGGAACATATATACACACACACACATACACTTATATATATATATATATATATATATATATATATATATATATATATATATATATATATATATATATATATATATATATATATATATATATATATATATATATATGTATATATAAGGACCCGACTCATATATCGGGCGGTCGATATTATCGGGCCGATGTAAGGTCAGTGCCATTATCGTTTACCGGGAAAAACATTGACAAAACACAGCATTCGCGCCAGTATAAGGGCAAGTTCTAATTTCCTAGGTTTGGATTATGCGGACTAGTTGATTGTCCTGAGTACAACGGTTGGCTGAATGAATGAGTTTTTGGGGGGTTCTGAGTGACCAGAGTGCGAGAATAAACTTAAAATTGAAAAAAAATGTCGAATAGACGGAGAAAAACATGATTTTCAGTACATAAAAAACTAAATAAATGGCTATTTCCACATACTTAAAAGTAAAGAAGGTAGATGTAGATGTCCTATTAAAGAAGGTAGATGTAGGGGAGATATAATACATAGAATAGCCAGGGAACTCATTGTTTTTTTCTCATCTGAAAAAAGTTTGAAGGTATAAGACGAAAATACGTTCTGAGACCATACTGGCTATGCATGACGTATGAAAACAAAGAAAGGGAATAATAAATTAAAAGAGAAAAAAACAAATAGGTGAAAAACGAGGATTTTACCAGGCAGCCGCAAAATATGAAAAACAAGGACCTCCGCCAAGTCGTCCTCGGTGCTCAAAAAAAAGAAAGAGGAAAAAAAAGAAACAAAGAAGAAACAACAGCAAAAAGACGAAAAAGTTTATAACTAAAATTGTAATGCAAAGAGCAATGAGTATGGATTTATTCCTGAAAACCCCACAGCATCATATTCATGACACATTGTCTAATATTAATATTTTCTTATTTTCAAAACAAGGATGAACTTTCATTAATTTGCTTCCTCAATAGATATTCACGATAATTTTTCCACTTGACTGTCTTAGAATTCGAAATTGATTTGCAGTTGTATTTGCCCTTTTGAATTCCAATAGATTTTTAGTGATGCAAGTCCAGTGTTTACATCTATTAAACCTTAGAAAAACATAAGTTTGAAACGATTGACCCTCGCAGATTTTCCTCTCGGCAGGATTTAAGCTCTCTTTGAGGCGTCAATAAAAAATTATATTTCGAAAAAAATATTGAAGAAGATTTTTGTATAATTGGAAACTCCAGCGACTTATTGTTCGTTCTCCAACAACCATTTGTTAAAGGAAAGGGCACTTTATATAGAATAACTAGTCAGAAATGAACCATGTGTGGTCTTGAGTTGTTTTGGTTTGAATTGCATGGAGTGGCGTAAATATAAATTTGGAGAGAGTTGGTGAATTGGGAATGATTATTTTCTTAGTCTACTAAATTCAGACAGCTTCCGCTACAATGATTATTCCTGTTTTATAATAAGGTCTTGTAAGGAGAACGTCTTGTCTAAAACTCATCTGGCTTCACCATCTTGAAATTCACCCAAAATTTTGTTGAGGAGCAGACAACAAATACTTCTAAGTTTGAAACTTTTTTTTACTTGGGATAGTGCCATTTTATACCGTGCTTCGGACATAATTTATTACTTAAGACGGCAAAAAAAATTTGTCTTCTTTTCAATATAGACGTAATTTTAAATGTCCGTCATAAATACGTATTAGAAAGAGCTACCAAACACCAAGAGTCTATACAGTCAGGGTCATAGAATGACTTAGAATCACAGCTACACTATTGAATGTCTCGCGATTGGTTGTGGTCATCTTTAATTTGGTGAATAGCTACTACTCCTTCAATATTTTTACACCCAATTCCTTGCTATGTCTACCAGTGCTTCTATCTTGTAGTAAATTTTGCTCACAAAACAGTGAGAGTTCATGCAGACAGAGAGTCATAGAATGACTTAGAATCAAAGCTATACTACTGGATGTCACGTCATTGTTGTGGGTCACCTTTAATTTGGTGAATGACTACTACTCCTTTAATATTTTTACACCCAATTCTTTACATTTTTTAGCAGTGCTTCTATTTTGTAGTAAATTTGCTCACAAAACAGTGAGAGTTCATACAGTCAGAGAGTCACAAAATGACTTAGAATCAAAGCTATTCTATTGAATGCCACGTCATTGTTTTGGGTCACTTTTATTTTGGTGAATAACTGCTACTCCTTCAATATTTTGATAGGCAATCCCTTACTATGTATACCAGTGCTTCTAACTTTTAATAAATTTCACTCACAAAACAGTGATCGCTTTAAAAATCACAAGGAACATTTACAACTATCATATGTTTTTGATTGAAAATTATTGATCTTGCAAACCAGCTATAACACATTGGAAGGGGCTCATCTTCACTCAAGTCAGAAAATTTTCGACATTTTCTAACATCTTCACAAATAGCTGTCATTTTCACCAATTCTATAACCAATTATGAAAATATGACACTTGACTTACTATATTTATCTCTCCTGCAGAGAGCTACTTGGCATAGAGAGTGATGTCTGCCTCCTCCATCCACTTCGGTTCATGGCGAGTATTTGCTCTTCGCCCTGTCTAATGTTTGCCATCGTCAAGAACTCGGAAAGGCTGTCGGACCAACGTTCCTTCGGTCGGCCGCGAGGTTGCTTCCAACCAACTTTGAGAGGGTCAAAGTCATAGATCGCCTTTGCTGTTAGATGTGGCGGGATTCAAAGTAGGCGTCCAAACCATTGTAAGGTTCGCTTGACTGCTTGAGCCAAAAACCATGACTGCTTTGTGAGCTGCAGGAGCTTCTCATTGCTGACGAAGTCGGACCATCGTAGGCCCTCGATTCTTCTCAGGATCTTTGCATGAAATACGTTGATTTTCTTGAGAGTTGCAGGTGATGCTTGCCATATCTCAGCTCTGTAAGCCATCACAGATCCAACTAGAGCGTTGAAGATCCGGAGTTTTGTTGTATGACTGATGTTTGGTTTTCGCCAGAGTTGACGACTCAGTCTGCCCATGACAGATGACGCTTTGGACAATCTCGCTTGCAGCTCGGGGAGAAGCGAGCCAATTCAAGAAACTATGGAGCCCAGGTAGGTGAAGTCTTGAACAACCTCGATGCCAGTTGGGCTGTCTAGGCTAGCTGAAGAGTTAACAGTAGGAGAAAACGGGTCCATGGCCATAATTTTAGTTTTGTTCCAGTTTATATGCAGTCCTACTTTGGAAGCCTCTTCTCGTAGAATTCGGAGGGCTTCCAGCAGCTGCTCCATGGATTCCGCCAGAATGGCCAAGGCATCGGCAAAATCAACATCTGTGATTGCACGATCTCCGAATTTGAGCCCAAAGCTGAGACGTGAAGTGGCTTTGTCATAATATAATCTGCAATGACATTGAACAGCTCTGGGGCCACTGAACACCCTTGGTGCACCCCTGTCGTGATTTGAAAGAACGGGCTGCACCGACCATTTACTTGTGCACAGCTCACCGTCCCATGGTGCAGTGCCTTCAGTAGTCTGCAGTATTTCTCGGGTAGACCAGTCAACTCTAGAATCTGCCAAAGAGCTTTTCGATCGACTGAGTCAAATGCAAAACGGAAGTCGAGCGAAGGCAACAAATGCTCTCCGTGGAACTCTACAGTCTTCTCTAAAAAATGTCGAATCGTGAAAATCTACTCGATAGTTGAACGGTCCGACATAAAAACCAGCTTGCTCCGGTCGCCAGATTTTCGAATGATATTCCGACATCGATCCAGCAGGGTCACTTGAAAACAGTTTGCCAGGGACCGATAGTAGGGTTATTTTTCGGTAGTTGGGGCAGTCACTTCTTGAGCCTTTCCTCTTCCATAAGGGGATGATGACACCTTTCCACCAATCCTCGGGGATTATCTCCGTTTGCCAGATTGTAGAGAATAGGGTGTGGAGAAACAGGAACATTGCAGAGCCTCCATGTTTTAGCAGCTATGAGCTTAAGCCGTAGATGCCAGCACCTTTATTATTCAATATATCACAATACCATTAAAAGTTTCAAGGAGAAGCTGGTACTTTGATCGAAACAAAATGAACCAATATCATTTTAGATTTTTCAGTCATTTGCAAGAATGACCTAAGAAAATTTGCCTGATTTTTGAATAAGGGGGAAATACCACCTAAAAGTATTAAAACCTTAATGAAAATCACACCATCAGATTTAGCGTTTCACAAAACCCTAGTGTATTGGTTTCAAGCTCCTATATGCAAAAATGTGGAATTTTATATTTTTTGCCAGAAGAAAGATCCCAGATGTGTGTAAAGATTGAACCGTAACCTTGCCCCCTCCCAGCCCCATTTTTCACAAAATCATCCTATCAAAATTTTTATAGCCATTTCGCTCATCATAGTTGAAAGGTCCAATAACTATGCCTTTGGATATAACATACCCCCCCCCACAGCCCAAGGAAAAAGCTTTTTAAGTCATAAAATTTGTCCATTTATTACACATAGTATTTTTTATTGTGAAGTATATATACAGTTTCATGGGTTTTTCCACGGAGGAATTTTTCTGTGGGGTGGGAAGTTCACTGGAAGTGAACTTGTCAGGGTAAATTATACAATGAGGGAATTTGCCAGAAATCCTATACAAAAGCTTTCTTTTTTCTGTCTCAATTTTTCGCGTGGAGTATTTAAGGGTAATTGACCGGGATAAATTTTCACCGAGACTGAATTGTCTAGAGGATATTTCCGTGGGGAGGAGGATATTTCCGTGGTGGTGGGGCGAGATTTCCTAACATTACTTAAAATCGACCAGAAATCTATATATATAAAAATAAGTTGTCTGTGTGTGTGTGTGTGTCGAGTGACGTCATGTCTGTGTGTCGACTGACGTCATGTTTGTTGATTGACGAAAGTACACACCGGGACATTGGGACACAAATGACGACCGGGACATCTTATATACACAAAAACTAGCTGTTGGGTTTTTATATATACAGAAACACCTAGTTGGTGGGGCGCTTCGCGCCCCCCCAAGTCCCCCCGCGCGCGTAAGTCGTTACGCGCCATATTAGTTACGCGCCATTGTAGTTGTGTCCCTGTGTCCCACCTGTGAATAGATATATATATATATATATATATATATATATATATATATATATATATATATATATATATATATATATATATATATATATATATATATATATATATATACGTTTTTAACTACGTAAAACATGCGAATATGCAACATTCTTCGCTGCCCCATTGTCTGTGCATATAAATAGATTGTCAGGTTTACTGACTATTGAACATGCAACATATAATTGTCCATGGGAAAAACAATCCGCATTCAGATCTATACCTCATTATTCTAATGATGTGTCCCTGTGTCCCGGTCGTCATTTATATTCCCTGTGTCCCGGTCGTCATTTGTGTCCCGGTGTCCCAGTTTGTAATTTCTCTTTGAGGGTCCCGGTCGTCATTTATATTCCCAGTGTCCCGGTGTCCCGGTCGTCATTTGTGTCCCGGTGTCCCGGTCTGTAATTCCTATTCGAACAATCCCTGTGTCCCGGTCGTCATTTATATTCCCTGTGTCCCGGTCGTGGTTTGTGTCCGGGTGTCCCAGTCTGTAATTACTCTTTGAGGTTCCCGGTCGTCATTTATATTCCCTGTGTCCCGGTCGTCATTTGTGTCCCGGTATGTAATTTTATCAGTTGACAAACATGACGTCAGTGGACAAACAACTTCATGACGCATACAGCTCAATCCTTATAATGACGTCAGTCGACAATCATGACGTCAGTCGACACACAAACATGACGTTACTCGACACACACACACACAGACAACTTATTTTTATATATATACTAGCTGTTGGGGTAGCGCTTCGCGCCCCCCCCCAAGCCCCCCACGCGCGTAAGTCATAACGCGCCATTGTAGTTGTGTCCCTATGTCCCACCTGTGAATATATATATATATATATTTATATATATATATATATATATATATATATATATATATATATATATATATATATATATATATATATATATATATATATATATATATATATATATATATATATATATATATATATATATATATATATGTGTGTGTTTTTAACTACGTAAAACTTGCGAATATACAACATTCTTTCCTGTCTCATTGTCTGTGCATATAAATAGATTGTCAGGTTTACCGACTCTTGAACATGCAACATATAATGGTCCATGGGAAAACAATCTGTATTCAGATCTATACCTCATGATTCTAATGATTGCCCTTGAGCTTTGTTGATTGTGATTGCTAATCGACCATTCCCTGTGTCAAAATCGTCATTTATATATCCCCCTGTGCCCCCGGCGTCCCCGTTGTAGTTGTGTCCCTGTGTCCCGGTCGTCATTTATATTCCCTGTGTCCCCGTCGTCATTTATATATCCCCCTGTGCCCCGGCGTCCCCGTTGTAGTTGTGTCCCTGTGTCCCGGTCGTCATTTATATTCCCTGTGTCCCGGTCGTCATTTGTATCCCGGTGTCCCGGTCTGTATATACATTCGTTTTTGAAATGGTATATGATGAAAACATTTTTTATATTTGTCCCCTTTTTTTCTTTTTAGTTTTTTTTGGTTTTTACTTTTTTTTTATTTTTTTTTAGTTTTTTTCTTTTTTTTTATTTTTTTTTGTATTTTTATTTTTTTTTTAGTTTTTAGTTTTTTTAGTTTTTCAGCTTTTTTAGTTTTTTTTATTAGTTTTTAGTTTTTTTTACTTTTTAGTTTTTTTTAGTTTTTACCTTTTTTTTAGTTTTTTTAGTTTTTTTTTACTTATGTCCTGGTCGTCATTTAAACTCCCTGTGTCCCGGTCGTCATTTGTGTCCCGGTGCTTTGCTGATGGTGATTGCTAATCGAACATTCCTTGTGTCCTCGTCGTCATTTATATATCCCCCTGTGCCCCCCGGCGTCTCCGTTGTAGTTGTGTCCCTGTGTCCCGGTCGTCATTTATATTCCCTGTGTCCCGGTAGTCATTTGTATCCCGGTGTCCCGGTCTGTATATACATTCGTTTTTGAAATGGTATATGATGAAAACATTTTTTATATTTGTCCCCTTTTTTTCTTTTTAGTTTTTTTTTTGGATTTTACTTTTTTTTTTTTAGTTTTTTTCTTTTTTCTTTTTTTTTTTTATTTTTTTTTTTTTTAGTTTTTAGTTTTTTTTTAGTTTTTTAGCTTTTTTAGTTTTTTTATTAGTTTTTAGTTTTTTTTCTTTTTAGTTTTTTTTTAGTTTTTACCTTTTTTTTAGTTTTTTTAGTTTTTTTTTACTTATGTCCTGGTCGTCATTTATACTCCCTGTGTCCCAGTCGTCATTTGTGTCCCGGTGCTTTGTTGATGGTGATTGCTAATCGAACATTCCTTGTGTCCCGGTCGCTTTCTCTTTGAGTGTCCCGATCGTCATTTATATTCCCTATGTGCCGATGTCCCGGTCGTCATTTGTGTCCCGATGTCCCGGTCTGTAATTTCGTCAGTCGAAAACATGACGTCACTCGACAGACACACACACACAAACACACAAACACAAACACACACACAGACACAGACAACTTATTTTTAAATAGATAGATATAGAAGATAAATTGCCTGTGTGTCGAGTGACGTCATGTTTATGTGACGTCATGTTTGACTGACGTCATGTTTGTTGATTGACGAAATTACACACCGGGACATCGGGACAAAAATGACGACCGGGACACCGGGACATAGGGAATATAAATGACGACCGGGACACTCAAAGAGAAAGCGACCGGGACACAAGGAATGTTCGATTAGCAATCACCATCAACAAAGCACCGGGACACAAATGACGACCGGGACACAGGGAATATAAATGACGACCAGGACACTCAAAGAGAAATTACAGACCGGAACACAAATGACGACGGGGACAAAAATGACGACCGGGACACCGGGACGCAGGGAATGACGACCGCGACACTCAAAGAGAAATTACAGACTGGGACACCGGGACACAAATGACGACCGAGACACAGGGAAACAACAACAACGTGGACGCCGGGGGGCACAGGGGGATATATAAATGACGACAGGGACACAGGGAATGTTCGATTAGCAATCACAATCAACAAAGATCAAGTGCAATCATTAGAATAATGAGGTATATATCTGAATACAGATTGTTTTTCCCATGCCACAATTATATGTTGCATGTTATATGTAACATATAACGCCACCCCAACAGCTAGTTAAATTATAAAAAACAGTTTTTTTCAACTGAAAGTAAAGAGCAACATTAAAATTGAAATCGAACAAAAACTATTACGTGTGTGAAAGGGATTGCCCCCTCTTCAACACCTCCCTCTTTAGGCTAAAATAAAAAAAAATCCCAATTCTTTTAAGAACGACTCCTGAAACACAATTGTCGTTTAATTAGAACAATAGGAAGCATTTTTAAAAGTACTAAAAAACTTTATAGTAAAGAGTGAGATATTGAGGAGGGACCAATCCCCTTCATACACGTAATGATTTCTGTTCGTCTTAAGTTTTAATGTTGCTCCTTACTTTCAGTTGAAAAAAAACTTTTTTTTAAAAATTTAATTTACTTAAAGCTTGTAGGCAAAAACATTTTAAAATATTATCTAACAGGCTCATAACTAGATTCTTGCTGTAGCAATAATTATTAATTAGTTAGGACTAGGATTTACGCTCCTGGCTATCCTAGTTTCTAACCATCAACTTTGATTAGATCATCTAACTACAAAACCTTCTCATTCTTGGTTTCTAAGAGCAGATTATTTTTGAAATCTGTTAATACTTTTTACCTAGTCTAATAACACGGTTAAGGCAAAAAAAAAATTTAATATTACGTATCTGCAAGCTACTGCATGCAGCTGAGGAACATGGAGGTGGTTTTTGTTATATTTAGTATAACAATGATGATGATGATGATGGAGAAATCCTAACATTTACAAAGCAGAATCTGTGAGGTCTCTCTTGAGTCGTTGGAGATATTTGAAAGATCTTAAGCGCCTATGTACCTATCTTAGAATTAAACAGAATTTCAGCGCAACTGTCAATGAGGTAAATCTTTCAAAGGGAAAATTTCCCCGTGAGGAAGCAGTGAAGCTAGGACCAGAAGATGATTTGCTTTGGAGAGCGCAGCTTTGATGCCAAAAGGTCGAATACTAAAACTCTTTGAAGACAGATTGGATAGAATAGAGAGTGTGATTGATTCAGTAATCAATTTTCTCGAGAGGATATTGATATTACCAGCGGAGAAAGATGCTATTCAATTAATATTGGTATCTCATAAAGGTACATGCGTAAATTCTGCTAAAAGTGTAAGGTCAAGTAGGGCCATGAAGAAAATAAGGGAAAGTTGCTGGCCTGTGCCTCAAAGGAGTCTAAACTGATATTTATTTTTCTTAACCATTGTTCCTTTGTTCCCTTTTTTAGGTGCGAAAATTCAGATTGAATTTCTTTTAAATTTATGATCAAAAATATCTTGTTTTTTTTAAGATTTCTCTACTCAACTGAATACAAAATGAAAAAGTGAAATGGGGTAGGAGTCTATCCCTACTTTACTAGAACATTTTTGCCGTAAATATACAGCTCGAAAATTTAACTAAAATTTAAGCAGTTTTTCGTTTCCAATAATACTGGTCAGTCAAATTCGTCTACATTGGTACCAACTTGCAAAAGCAAAACAAAAAAAAGGAGGGAAAGGGGGCAAGAAGAAAACCTGTTCCCAGACCTCAATTTTATCCCTTGACGAGCCTGAGGTAAGGAGAAACCAACAATGTTTCAGCATATTGTTTTTTTTTTGTTTTTTTTTTTCAAAGTAGTACCTAGGTTTTGTGGAAATTTTAATTGCTAGTTAGAACTCGGGGTTGACTATAAAAAAATAAAGTAGAACAGATTGACTAGATTCAGAAATTTTACTGCTTTCACAATTAAAAAGAAAGTTCTAAGACATTCCATAGAACGTGAGAGAAAATCCATAAATCTTAAATGGTAAAATCTTTATTCGGCCAAATTCGAAAAAGCATGTGTCACAGGTCCATGATAGCTAAAAAATATCTTCAAGAACACTTCAACATTAGTTACTGCTAAAATTACTTTTCAGAAACTTGACCCTGTAACAGTAAAGTAACAAGGTTTCCAAGCATTTTAGAATCTGATTATTTTTTTACACTGACCAGTATATATTTATTACGAAAAAGGGGAAAAACAATGTCATACAGTTCGTTTTCTGCTGAATTTTATAATATTCAACATTTTCACCAACTTCTTCGAAGTTTATATTATATATAAAATTAAAAGAGCGAAAGTTAGGCCTCATCCTTAGGTCGCAAGCGTTCCGGGGCTACGTGGTGAGAAGTGTGATTCAATAACGTATGGGCATGATGTTTTTAATCCACTGGAAAGGTTTATCAGAAGACAATAAAGAAGAAAAAAAAGAAGAAATCGGATGTGTCCGAGGGCGCATTTAGGATTTTCTTCCGGGGGAGGGAGGTTGCAAAAAACTTTAAAAAACAATTATTTTATATGCGTTTTTGTTACATTTTCACGAGTCGGGCCAATTTTTTCTTTAGGATGGGGGGGGGTCGAACCTCGTACCCCCTCCTAGATACGTTGTTGGATGTCCCATAGGCTCATGATTGTTAGGAGGCAAAAATGATGCTTCGAAAATTTATGTAGTTTTTTTTTTAAATCTAAACAAAACAACCACTATTACATTGCGTCTGGGAATACTGTTCCATCAACTTAGTAAAAAAAAACACGCATAATTACAATGTAGTCCGGGAGTTTTGTTTTTGAAAGCGTGCCATACTCCGTGTGATATGAGCGTTCATATTATACGTTAGTCCGAATTTCATCCTTCAATTAAAGGAACGGATCTAGAATTTTTTTGTGCAGAATGGGGGAAGGAGAAATAATATTCAAAAAGAAGAAGGGGTTGACATTTTTTGAATATAACTGATTGTTTTTCATTAAGGATACTATGTTTAATGCTTTGAAGGTTTAATCCATAATGGAATTATTAAGTAAGATCATTTACGCAAGGGGTATCATGGATCAGCTGATCTTATATGGAAAAGTTCATGTAAATGTTTTGAGAGGAGGTGTGATCAATCCTATCGTCTCTCATCCCAGGTCCATTCCAAACATCTGGTGGGTTAAATTCTGCCCTCTATATTTATCTGAAAGACCTCCGATGAAAAACCTCAGAATAATATGAAGTGCACATTTTGGGGTTTCAAGTCAATCCCTTCTTAAGAAGAATCACTTTCTTTCCCTTAACACCAGGAATGTAACTTTTGGGCTTATTCAATGGGGCTTATTGATCGGAATCCCCCCCCCCCCCCCCGATCATAAAATAGTAAGAAAGATTTGAGGGAAATGGGAACTTCCTGGGAGGGTGTAAAGATGGAGGCTTTGAATAGATTGGGATATAGGAAGAGTGTGCGTAGCTGTGTTAGCCTCAGGTGTTTGATGCTGTGGTGAGTTTTCAGTAGTAGCAGTAGTAGTTTAATATTTAACTTAACTATTTACAATCATTTGAAAATAATTTTTTTTATAATCAATTTGTATCTATTTATTCAGATTTGTCTTATGTAGAGAAGAGCTTCTGTTCCTTCATCTACCCGGCCTTTACACTAAGGCTTGTCATTTACATGACTATGCTTTGAAATTGGAAATCCTCTCAACAGCTGGGCCCTTAGTTTTTTTTATAGAGACCGTAAATGCCAAACATGATTTTTCAGGTGTTAATGTCGAGGTTTTTCAGGAGAGAATGCGTCATTATACATCTATTGCTCGAGGATCCTTCCTGCCTTTGTGCAGGCAAGCGTGAAAATTTAAGAATATTTCTGGAATGAAATGGGACGGGCTCTAATTCTTCCCTCATGATACGCATTGCAAAATAAATTACTATATTCATCCAAATGTAAGATATATTCAGCCGAATGAAGGTATTTCCAAAAAATCCAGGAATGGTTTTCTTACGAAGCCAACCCCACGAAAAGTGAAACACAACACGACAAGACTTTCCAAAATAAAAATTTAGAAAATTTTGCAGTAGGTTTCGGACACTCTCCCACAAAAAGATCCAGCGACCTCTCTCATCCCTCAATAGCTGGTATAGAACTATGCAATACTGTCAGATTGTTAGTACTAGTTGATATACGTTCTATGTAATAACCCTTTATGTCGTCTAACTGTATATGTTTCAGGGATGAATGAGCCACCAAACGGCTGTATATCCTCTATAACTAGGAGGCCACATACATAGTTTGCTGATAATTTATCAAATCTATTGGATTTCTGAGATTTTCACTAGGTAGCATTTCGACGTTAATTGGTTGTTGTTTTTTTGACATGTAATGATAAAAATTTTTACTATCCATCTGAAACTGTTCTTTTAAAATTTGGTTTTTCGACGTGCAATTACAAAAAAATGTTGTTTTCCATCTGGGCAGAATCTGAAACTGTAAGGCTATATATACCGCTTATTGATCACCGTAAGTCTACTGTCTATCTCAGGATTTTAGCTCAATAGCGTTTCGCCCCATTTAGGCCAAGATTTTCTTTTTGCAGCATAACATGAACGAAATCAGTAATTTTTTGAATGACGGTTTCTTGTTACTTTAATAGAACAGTAAAACTTCTGATTTCTGTTCAACGGAACCCTTTTTGTTCCTCTACGACCACCGGCTTGATACAGTCACCCTTGGGTGGAAGACTAACGTACATCAGTGACCAAACTTCTAAAAAAAATAACCCTCAATCCCCAGAATATCATATTTTTACCGATTTTCCACAAATTATTGTTATTTTTATATCCTGTAGCTTTTATTTTTTGGCCTATATTTTCAATTACAAATTTTCTAAGAATTTGCAGTGCCCTCGGCACTGCCATAACTATTCCTACTATCTTAACTTACAAATATTCTTAAAAAAGAGGGCGAAATCGAATATTAATTTCTTTAAAATTCACTGATAGCTTCATTTTTCAGAAAAAGGAAATTTTCTCCATGAAAGATTCCAATAGACATTAAAGGCCAAGTCTTCTGCCCCAATGAAGGAAATAACAATGACTCTTATGTTTAGTCAAGTGCGAAATTGAATAAACTTGCGCGGTGTGGAAAATGTGGAAGGACAGGAAGTTGTAAATCTTTTCAGCATGGACACATGTCAGGAATTAGTATTTCATGCAAATAATGAAGGCGGGGCTCTGAGCACCGACAGATTGACTGCCAGAATTTATTTCAGAAGAGTAGTGGAGGTAGATTTTAAGCACTGATTTCCATAATGAGATTCCTTTACAATTCGTTTTATTGCTTGGAACTAATTATATAAGCTTTTAGATTGTGGTGGAGGGCCTATTACTTGAGTCTTACCTAAAATATCTTCAAGAAGGCGCTTAAAACAGATATCGTATTACACTCTTATAAAAGATAAAATCTGAAAGGCTCCATCATCCTTTTTCTTGAGTCAACTTCAACAGCCTTTTGCCTTGCCATCTTCGGTTTGATCAGACTTTTGAACCTTACTATTGGCCCTCACTTTGCTTGAACGGACACATCAACAGACCAACAGACAAATGGATGGGTGACCAAGCTTCCCTTAATGAAGTAAATTTTAGATTCACCTCCCGCCTCCTACGTTGAATATTTTACCCCCTACTCGCGTAAATACAATTCCTACATGTTCAGATTCACACAATAACAAACATTTCTGAATTATTTTTCCTGATTTAGTTTGTATTGACATTTTCCCCCTCTCAATTCCTAAATCCTCAAGGAAAAGCTCTGATAGTACAAAACCTACAAGTCCTTTTTTTCCAATCCTTACTTTAAGACTGTTTTTTCATGTTTATTAGCTTTGAGATATAATCCATTACGATTCTATTTGCTTACCTTTTTCAGCCAATGACAAGACTCAGACCTGACACGTTCCCGGTGGATAAGATTCGACAGTACGAACTGCATATTCCCTCTCGACAAGACAGCTGCTGGAAATCCTGGATATCAAAATTTCCATCTCGATCCAAGCGCATCGATGTTGTATCGAGGATCATTTTCCCTGTGATTTTTGCACTATTTAATTTTGTTTATTGGACAACATATCTTTTTAAGGAAAGCAGAGAAGGAGAGGAATCTCAATGAAAATCTGTGATTATATTATTATTGATACTCAAAAGTCGTATATTTTTGTAGATAACCAAGGTCAAATCCAAATTAATGGTGCTAGCTAGATTGCGTAATTTTCGTATGAAAGAAGCTGCTCATTTGATCCCGTAATAAGAAACGTTCTCCCTTATTAGCAACTTTCTGGTAGCGTACTAACAGAGAGCAATAGCCTACTTTTCAGAATATAGTCCCTTATATATATATATATATATATATATATATATATATATATATATATATATATATATATATATATATATATATATATATATATATATAGTCTTTTAAATAATATGTATAATATATATCACTTGGATGTGACTACTTTAGGGTCACCTTGTTAAGAAAATTATGGCGGTTTCATGGAACAAAGCAAAAAGTCACCTTAAATAAAGCACCTCAAAAGAATGGGTGTTCTCCTGCTATATCAGTTAATTAAGTCTGTGAAATCCTTTTTTCTTCCTTTACATTTGCGGTGATTTTCCAAGCAAATTTGTCGCTTCAACATAAACTTGCCTAAAATTTAGTTTTGAAGGGATTTTGTTTTATTTTAATTGTCGAGCTCCAACTCGCTGCAACGGGTTCACATCCTACACTGCTTTTTTATTGTTATTTTGTTTACTTAATATGTAGTTAGAGGTAAATAAACACAAAGACTTTGTTTCGGGGTGTTTTAACGTTCATTGTAATTTATGTTTGCATTAAGAGTATGTGTGTGATTATATAAACTTGGAATGTTGATTAAATTTTTTATGTGACTTTTTCTGTCTTTAAGTTTATTAATTGGATAAGAATATTACATTATGTACGGAAAGTCGGGAGACAAAGAGGGGAAAAGATGGGGAGACTTGCGGCAAGTCAATGGTATTAAAATAAAACCTTACTACAAAGTAGGGCATCACAATCTACAAATCGTTTTCACCTCAAGTGAAGAGTATTTCCTATTTTTCTGAAAACCAATTAGTGGGCCAAGTCTCCTTTAGTGAACATGCATGAGCTGTTACACGGAAAGAGGTTGTAGTATATTTTCATAAGAGATAAGGGTATCGGACCATAACTAGGTAAAACCAAAATTGCAATCCCTTTTCTAAAAAGGCAACCCGAATGACGTTTGTGATATATATCAGATAGTTCAAACTGCAAGTAAGGAGCGACCCGGCTCAATACTAACCGAAACTCTATAAAACGGAATTTTGATACTAATATATACATCGAAAGAATCAGATTTTTAAGCTGATTTCATATAAGTTTCATCAGGTTTAGTTACACCCATCAAGAGTTACGAGCCTGAGAAAATTCGCCTTATTTTCAAAGAAAGGGGGAAACACTACCTAAAAGTCTTAGAATCTTAATAAAATTCAAACCATCATATTCAAGGTATCAGAGAACCCTACTGTAGAGGTTTCAAGCTCCTATCTGTAAAATGTGGAATTTTGTATTTTTTGTCAGAAGAAAGATCACGGACGCGTGTTTATTTGTTGTTGTTTTTTTTTCCCAGGGGTGATCAGATTGACCCAGTGAACCTAAAAAATCATGATAGGACTCATTCAAACAGAAATTCAAAGCTATAGTACCCTTTTTAAGTGACCAAAACATCGGAGGGCAGCTAGGCACCCTTCCACGCTTATTTTTTCCAAAAGTCATCGGATCAAAATTTTGAGATAGCCATTTTGTTCAGCATGGTCGAAAAACATAATAGCCATGTCTTTGAGGACGACTTAATTCCCCACAGTCCCCAGGAAAGGGCTACAAGTTATGAACTTTGCACATTATTTACAGACAGTATTGGTTATTCGGAAGCATACAGACGTTTTCAGGGGGATTTTTTCTGGTGGGGGGAGGGGGTCAGGGAAAGTTGGTTACGCAGAACGATATTTTCATGGAATAATTTTTCGTAGGGTAAGACAATTTCCCATTAAGGGGGCGCCAGATTTCCCAGCATTATTTGAAAAACGATAAGAAATTTAAGTAAAAACAAGTTTTTTCAACTGAAAGTAAAGAGCAACATTAAAACTTAGAACGAAAAGAAATTATTACGTATATGAGGAGGTTCACCCCCTCGTCAATGCCTCACTCTTTAAGCTAAAGTTTTTTTAGTACTTTCAAAAGAGCTGATTCAACGACCTTTGTGATATAGGGAATATTATTAAAGAATTGAAACAAGATTCAAACTTCAGCGTAAAGAGCGTGGTACTGACGAGGGGGCGAATCCCCTCATATACGTAATAATTTCTCTTCGTTCTAAGTTTTATTATTACTCCTTACTTTCAGTTGAAAAAACTTATTTTTTATATTTAACACGATATTAAGTCGTGCTGCTGAGATGTACACTGCAATATTGATAGAATTGCTAATAAATGCACCGACAAGACATTTTCCCTAAGAAATATATTGTATTTCGGTTTGTTTTGCTTTTTTTTTCGTGTGTCTGCTGGCCACATCAGCTCTCTATTAAATGTTTAAATTCAACTTATGGTTAAGAAAGACAAACCTCACTTTCAAATCGCGTATTTTTAAGAAACATCTGAATCTCAGGTACTTTTTCGAAAGCAATAGATAAAAAAAAACCGCTCATAATTATTACCATCATATTACACTTGATGGATTCTAAGAAGTATAGAGTAAATCGTAAGTTAAATTTTAGCTTAAAAAGTTAAGAGACTGTTAAGAAGAGTCACAAAAATCGCATCCCATTTAATGCAAATTTTTTTCAGTTTTAAGTCACTTTTTACTTTCTTGTGAAAAACATATTGCTTAAATTTGGTTTCTGTTGGTTTTAAATTTGCTTTTTTTTTTCAAATAAATTTAAGATTGCTATTTTAATGCTTTATTTCAATGTCAGAAGAAAGATCGCGGACGCGTGTTTATTAGTTGTTGGGTTTTTTTTTTCCAGGGGTGATCGGATTGACCCAATGAACCTAAAAATCATGATAGGACTCATTCAAAAGGAAATTCAAAGCTATAGTACCCTTTTTAAGTGACCAAAACATTGGAGGGCAACTAGGCACCCTCCCACGCTTATTTTTTCCAAAAGTCGCTACTGCAGTCTAACCTTGTGACCACTACAGTAATGAAAGAGAGTAGCTTGAAAGCTACTTTTTTCTTCCTGAGGCCTTTCTTTTTTCTTCCTGAAAATTTTCCTTTTTATTCCTGAGCTGTTGCGATAAAAAATAATCTAAAAGCTAAGGAGTTTATTGTCGTTTTGTATAATTTTATTTTCCACTGTTTTTTCTACTAGTAATGCCATTTTCGAACGCAGAGGAGAGGGGTTTCCTTGCCACCGCATGACCCTCCTTTCCCACCCCGAATTACTTCTAAAAACGTCGACGTCCTTTTGTTACTTCACCTGCAGAGTATCAACAGATACTCTGCAACAACAAGACTTTAAGACTTCTGTGACAGATACAACAGATACTCGCCAAACCTCTTTGCTTCCTGGCCGGAAGTCCCAGGATTTTTTTGATGAAAGTTCCTAGCTATTACGACATAATGCTTTTCCTTTTAAAAATAGTAGTTCATTTTTGGTTCCTATTTGACACTGAATGAATTAGGATCCACAGGTATTTTATATTTGTTTAATCGAAATTGAACTCCTAGCTATAATTCTGGACTACTCATTCAACCCTTTTTTCTCATGTTGTTACATTGTTAATTATCTGGTTAATAGCTTGGTATTGACCGCCTTGATGTTAGCTTAGAATAGCTGTTTATAATTTTTACATGAAAAATCGTCCGCTTTGCCATCATTTGTTATTACTGTTTATTTCAAATTGGAGTGTAAACATACGGACAGATTCAAATCTACGTGTAGAAATGGTTTTTATAAGCGTTTGTGCTTGATTCATATATAGGTGGACGTTGTCACATTCAGTCCAATTCAACTGCATAATGATCTAGACATCAATGTCTGCGCGTAATCATAGACTGCTAATCTTGATTTTCTTTTAATAGTCGCCCTAATTGGCCGAGATGGCGAAAAGAAGCGTTTGTGTACCTTTGCACAGGTGTGAACGGGCTTTGAATCTGGTCCACAAGGATGTTTAGCTAGACATCATTGTTAAGGCATAAACATTTTGTGCAAATCAAACTATTACTCTTTTACAAACAACCCTGACTGACGATAATTTGAGTGTTCAAGGCTGTAAAAATTTCTTAGAGTGCTTAAGTTGTAAATATTTCTACAGAATATATTTGAAGTATCTTTCTACACAATCACGGTTTCCCCGCCTTTTAGTGACGCATATACCAAATAATTTTAGTGTTTTGCTTTGCTTCTTGTTGATAGACAATAAAAATATAAAATACATTTCCTTCAATACTGAATATTGTCAAAAAAGACATTTTCTTCATGATCAATCTGAGTTCAAAAATAATAAAGAACTTTTTTACTCTAAATGCTTTACATTTTGTACTACAGCACGCAATTGACAATACTTAGTATTTGAAAACAAACTTGAAGTACTTGTTAAAGCAATAATCATAACCAATTTGTTCGTGATTATAAAAAAACCGTGAGGTAACGGAACAGCATACTTTTTGTTTCACTTTACAAAAAGCAGTTTTTCACAGTATGAAACAAATAATGCAGGATTGTGAAATCTTATGATTTGCCTCCCTTGGTCAATGATACTTCAAGGCCCCACCCATTGCAAACAGTTTTCTGGTGCCAGTTCGACACACAGATAAGATATTACATCAGCAAACAATTGCCATGTAATCATACATGGCAGAACTCTTCGAAATTAAACTAGAAAACAGCTCTTGTGAGGCTAACTGTCAATGAGTCCTTAATAATGATTATGGATTAAATGGCAAAAAATTTGGATTTTTTAACAGTTTTTAATTTGACTTTTGAAGCTTCCAGTTTATATTTTCTTACACATATTTTTTTTCTGTCGTCACGTAATAAAATCCATCTCTAGTGAATTCCAATTCCAGCCATTGGTAAGTCTATTCAATTATCACGTAATAAAATAAACTCCATCTGTAGTAAATTCCACTTCCAGCCATTGGTAATTCTATTCAATTTCCTTTCCACGACTTTAGAAATAAAATTGTGTGAGCCAATGTACGCTTTAACTAATATTTTCAGTGCTAGGCACATCAAGAATATCCGACACACAAGTTGCCTAACTTAAGCGTTCCGTTAAGAGAAATCTGGGGAAGGGTGTGTGAAAGCACAGGATGGTTGCCCCCCATGCACTTCCTGGTTGAAGGGCCAAGAAACTTAGATCAGCACCACCGGTAGGAACTGTAAAGTCTTTAGATATCATACAAGGGATTAAAATCTCTTTCAGGAGATACAAAAAAAAAAATGCTGCCACGAAGCAATGGAGTGGAGTTTTTACAATGTATTCTTACTTGAGATACTTAATTTATAAAAAAAGCTCGCCTTCTAATCAGATTTTTCGAGCCCTTAAAATGCTGATTGCTATTTCCCAAATTATCTCAAATGGAATTTAGTCGTAGAAGCTTTCCAGTGCCTTGCCCTATGCTGCCACAGGATAGTCTGGCACTTCTAAAACAGAACTGATAATTCACACATTTAGTAACTGAAGGAGAGGAAATTGTAAAGTAAAGAATTTCATCACTTTGGATGAATAAAAAATTAGCCGTTTGGCTAAAGGAATCGGCTTAAATTTTGATATACATAGGAAACCTACCCACATCGATAGTTATTTTCATTTCTCAAATAACAACCCTCTTTCTATGAAAAGAGGCGTGGTTACCTCTTTAGTTGATCAGGTCAAGTTCTGAAAATTTGTTCAGACAGTCAAGTAGTCTCTGAGCTAAATAACGTAAAAAGAGATTTTATTCTCCAATGGTTTCCCCATTAACTTACTCAGCGAACTCACCCCGTTGATTTTACCTTACCTTAGTAAACTTTGAACTATACTGATGGAGCTACCCAATTATAGAACGGTTTTCTGAAGTTCTCTAATTGTCTTTGTTTGATTGTCCTGAAACGTGAGAAGTTGTCTCGTCAGTAAGCCAATCGCACTTCACGAATGCTTCAACTTTAGAAGGACTTTCAGTATATTGAGCGCAAACTCCTATCCTTTAGGTTTTCTATTTGGCTCTATTATCTGTAACAGGTACACTTTATAAAAAAAAACTAAAAGAAAACATTAAATTTAGCAAACAATTATTGAAAATGTTTTAATCTGAAGAGATTTTTACAGTCATCCTATATGTTAGTTTTATCATAGCCAAACAATTGAAACTCGTATTTGAGTGTCTCGAGTCTGTGATATATTAATGAATACCTGCCAAATACTATTTCCTCGTATTTGCCAGTAAGAATTTGCATCTATTGTCTTACAGCCATTGACCTCGCTTCAGATTAAAATCCGTAAAAAGACATTCTCATAATACAGTTACTACTTTAGAGTATAGAAATAGCCCAGGTCGGAAAAAACCACTATACGAGAAGTTTCTTCGATTATGCGCGACAAAAATAACATCGTAAATGAAACCAATGCTGTACTGTGGTCATTAAAACGAATCTAACAGGGCGATCATGAAATTCCAGGTCTTCTAATTTCCGACAAAAAAAACATGATTCAGAAAACAAATATTCTCCCTTCCCTAACAAAAAATCGGAAAATTTATTTTTGGCAATGAAGGAAAAGATTAACTACCAGTTTTATAGCATTGTTTCCGTCCTTTAGAGCAGGCGTCGACACTCTATTTTGAAAAAAGACCATAGTCACTAGGGTGAACTGGTTTACGTACCACATGATGCAATTCCTACATGCTTTAAATAAGATCTGAAGATGAGCTAATTAATTTATGTACAAAACAGCTAATATAACTATTTTTTTTACATATCAGTGGGGACAAATTTCAGGGTTACTTCCCATTTTCGCACTACAGAATGAACACCACAAGGAAGGGGAACAAATGTAAACTAAAAATTAACTTGCAATGCGAAGTTTTTAACAGTAATCAATTTGCTCGACCCAAAGAGCAAGACTCCATTCATCAGTAGATTAATATGGAAATAGTCTCAAGGTCACGAGAAGACGATAATCAAAATGCATAATAAATATCTGGAGGAACACTCAAGGAAGACAGCAACTTCCCAACACATTTTAATCAAGCACAAAATTGAAGGTTGGTATAGCAGCCAAAGATGCCATCCTCAAAACGGAGTATCTCGGGTATTTCAAGCCTTCCATTCACTTATTTTTAACAACTTTGCTCAGCCTATATCAAATTATTAAATAGGTACTTAGAAAATAAGACTCACAAATATATTTACAAATGACATAGGCAGTAATAACAGAACTGAGCACACTGAGTATAAAATGTTATAAAGCTTTATATATATTAAAAAAAAACTAACGAAAAAACAATCTGGCAAACACACAACACACAAATTAACAACGACGCTGAAAGAAAGCCTAGCAACATAAAAAGTATCCCCTTTTTAAAAAACAATTAAACACCCGCTTGACCAAGACATTGGTATTTCAAAGTCGATAAGCATCAATGATGCAATTCTTTAGAAGCATTCCATTTTGTACTTACATCAGCATAGCAAAATATAAGCCCAGGAGACTTAGCTAGGCACGACTAAAAGAGCAATAACTCCCTCTATTTTTCTTATTTCCTTAGTCGCTTCGAAAACACTACCTTTTCTAAGGTAACTAAAACACCTGGCAAAACAAAGAAAATAAGGTCCGGCTCCGAGGAACAACACGAGTTAGCCCTTGAATTCAATAAGTTCTAAGAGACATTCCTAGGAACTCCTTTTCATGGAAAAAGAATTCAAAACAGAAAGCTCGAAAGAAAATTTTCATAGATCATATGATACTCAGGGAAGCAAAAACTACTAGGCGTAGTGGCAAGATTAAAATCTAGATTAAAGAAAAATGTATCCATTCTTATTTTGCCAAGTCTGAAGCACTAAAGAAGGATTGGTTGAAAGGATACACTGCAGTTGGATTAGCTATATAGTGATTTAGTAAAAAGCAAGAGACTCCACCCACTTGACACTGCGTATCTTGTGTCGTTCACAGATATTACATACCGGTATATCCTTATGTTCGTTAATTTGTGGCTTCAATGAATAAATTGTCGTTGCATAGTATATTCATATCCTAAAAGACGAAAACGAAAGACCCACCGCCGTCCAAGTTTAACGGAGTCAAGTATGGAGGATCAGCAAAGTAACAGGATATGATCAGAGAGATGGCATCAATTAGGGGGAAGGGCTTTGGGGGCCCTTAGCCCTCTTAGATTCTGAAAATTGCCTTTTTTGGAGAATGTTAATTGGAAAATGCCTTTTTCAGTATTTTCATTGAAGAAGTGACAAATTTGCCCCTCCCCCTAAATATCGAAAAATATATTATTCCTTTATCCTCTAAATTTTCGTGAATTGAATACCTAAATTTTGGTATATATATATATATATAAAATGATATGAATAAAAGTTTGAAAAAAAATAACGGACAAAAATAAAACAACGAAAATAATAGGACCCAATAATACAATAAGAAACATTAAGTGTCGTCTTATATGGAAAAAAAAATTATTACTAAGACTTGTAAAAAGAAAAAAAAGTCGATTTCAATATGACTATCTTCAAAAGGTGTACTAAGCGTAATACATACATAAATAGTAACACATGGTAAAAAGTCAAAGAAGTTTCTTCCTAGAAAGAAGAAAAAACTTATCTTTTCTCTGAAGCGACTTTCTCCACAAGATTTACAGGGAAATTTTTTTTTCACAAAGCTTAATATAAGAAAGCTTAATATTTAGACGAAATATAACAGCAGTTTTAGTATTGCAGAAATTTTACGTTATCCAACAAAAGCAGTTTTGACCCCCCCCCCCTTTTTAGCTAAGCAGTAATCAGTTATAGGAAACTAGATGCTCCTAGCACAGAAAAAAATAAAGTGATTAAGAAGGTGGACAAAGACACACCATACAGGCCTCCCTGGAAGGGGGGATACAATGGTCTTTGCTGGGATCAATTCACGAGGAAATATGCATTTTAGTGTTTTGATTTTTCCAGATGCGAGAGGTAGGTGGTCTATTGGGACAGTCTCGGGGGGGAGGCGTAACATCCCCTTACTTTGTGCCCAGATATGGTAGTCTGCATTAGTGAAAAAAAGAGGTCCGTTGGATACAGAACACAGTGCTGGTGTAAATTCGACAACCTACTTAGAAGTTTCTGGCCCTGGCAACTAAAATTAAGCGTTGAAGACTCCTCAGCGTAGGGATCAAAACCCTTATGAAAATAAGCACCTTTAATGAGGACAAATATAAGGGCGTTAGTCGTCCTTGATCTTAAGAGGCAATCTTGACTCGAGACAATTCTTTCTGTTGTATAGCTTAGCATTAAAATATTTAGAAATTAATCAGTTGGCAAGAGTAGGGCCGTTACCTAAAGTAAGGTATGGCTCCTTGAATCTCGGCAATTAGAGAAAAATATTAATTTGAAAATTAAACATTTAATTAATATTCTGATCAACTGACATGCAAACATAATGATAAAAATAAACGTATTGGAATGGGTAAAAATGGCAGGGAATTGATTAAAAATGAAAATTAATTAAAAAGTCTTTATTCATGTTGTCTCATTCATTCCTTGTTGACTTAACACAAAAAGATTGTCTATTCATACAGAAAGCATTATTTTACAAAATAAAGTCTCTTAAAAGAAGAAACTTTACATTTTGATCCAAAATATTTATTGCAGAAAAACATTACAAGATTTATTTGTTTGTTTTCTAAATGATAATTCTGATGACCATGGCTACAAAACTTGTAAAAAACAAGATAATATTTTTTTAGTTTAGAAAACTTCCTTTCTCTAAACGTAATTTACCCTGTATATTATGACTTTATGTCTTGAAAAAAGCACATATTACAGTCCTTTATTCGCCAGCCAGGTTTCATCTCTGCTGAGAACAAACATCTATTTACTAGTGATATGGAGACTATGACGATCCTACTTTTCTCTTATTGCTACCTTGGACTACAAGGCAAAATAACCTAGCCGAGAAGTTAGCATGCTAGACTTGAAATCGAGTCGAGTCCAGTTGTCACTGGTTATTTGGTTTAGAACAGGGGTCAGTAACGTGACTCTATAAGCTAAGCATAGTTGGCCCAACTTTAAATGGGTATCTGGAGATATCTGGGAAAGATAAACAGGAAAAGTGTGCAAAAGCACAGGATGACTGGTTCTCAATCCCCCCCCCCATTGCACTTTGTGGCTGAAAGGCCATGAAACGGAAATCAGCACCACCGGTAGAGACTCTAAAGTCCAGTGCTGTGATCTTTTTTTATAACGAAAAATGTAGATCCCATTGAATGGAAGGAACCCCCCTTAAATTCTACTTTACAAATTTACACTTATTAATGAACATACGATTTATTACGAAGCATTATAACCATGTTCACCTTGCATTTTTTTTTTGGTTTTAGCTCTAAAGCACTTGCTTGACTCTCAATTTTCCTCAATCCCATAGATATTCCCTAAGAAGAAGAATTAATAAAAACGTTCACAAAAATATACCCCTCTTCCTTTGGAATGGAATTCGAGCTGTACCTCTTGATTTTTGTTTATGAATTCCTGATATACAGAAGCAAGACATTAACAGATATAGGCGTACAACATAAAGAGATATTCAAGCATTGATGATCTTCAGTCCACTATTCGATTTTTAGTACGAAAAGAAATTTTTCTTACTGACAAGACTTAAAAGATGTAAAATGTGTTTGGTTCTAAACTCGTCAAAAATTAGAAAAAAAAGATCAAACTAAATCGTATTTCAATTATTCCCCATAAAAAGAAGACCATACAAGACCAACTTCTTTTTGCCCCATATACACTCCCAATATGCTAAAGTTCGCGGGGGATGAGGAGGCCACAATTTTAAGTTACTGAAGTACTGAAGGAAAGATATGGGACAGACGCCTTCTTTCTTTCTAAGACTATAGACATTCACCTAAACGATATCTGCATTAAATCCTCAATTATTTAGGATCAGATATTTCACACTGTCAAGATATAACGAAATGCCCTGTGTATATATATTGACAACGAATATCAGTGCTATAAACAGCCATTACGACAAAGAATCCTAAAAAATCAGTATCGTTTTTGACATCTTCTCTTTTTTCATACAAAATATTACGAAACAGTCTTTACGATGGAGAAATCTACAGAATTAAAATCTTTCATAGTATTCAACACGAAAAATCATCTTGATATTCGATATCAGATATATTATATCGAATATCACGCACCACTATAAATAGCCTAATAAGTGAAGTAGCTATATGACACTAGCTGGCAATTTATCAAGGCAGTCTGGCTTTCGGGTCACGCTCCCTTTTCGTCTTGCAAGAGTTCCCGACGCATGAACTGGATTCCCCTCAGGGCACTTATTCGAGATTAGTAAATCTATGACATCGGGGCTATTTGACGCCCTGGCAAATGAAAGGGCTGATCGACCTTCATGATCAAGAAGCAGTGGATCCGCGTTATGCTGAAAAACGAAAGACTTTCTTCATACTTTATTTATAGTTATGTCTTTACACCTTCTTTTATCGACTTAATGAAAACAAAATATTTCACTGAAACAAAAAGAAAACATAGCTTTAGCTTCATAGAAAACATAGCTTTAGCTTCTTAAAAGCGATTTTATCTATTTTTTTCATATATATATATATATATATATATATATATATATATATATATATATATATATATATATATATATATATATATATATATATATATCATTATTTAATTGGAGTCTGATTAATCTACTGTTCTACTTATTTAACTTAGTCTATTCAATCCATTTCGTTCAGTTTTCTATAGTTTTTATTCTATTTATATTTTCTTTTCTTCTCCTTTTTTCTCTTCTCTCTGTGAGTAAGAAAATTTTAGTTTTTATTTTCTTCTCAGAGTAAATGACTCGTTTATCTCCATCCCTTCTTTACAGGCCAAACAACCTTTGTAGGAATAGTAAAATGTAATATTGTATGTGTATTTCATGATGAATAAATCTTATCTTATCTTCACCTAATTAAATGAGAGCTAGGATAAAATTTCTCCCAAACCAAGACTTTCCCTTAGGGGGCGGGTTGTTGTAGTGAAATTTTGAAGTATA